>NC_053497.1:5279925-5342425 GCF_905171775.1 Rana temporaria
CATAAGTATCACAGGCTCCTCCCATTTACATAAGTATCACAGGCTTCTCCCATGTACATAAGTATCACAGGCTCCTCCCATGTACATGCGTCTAATCAATTCGACGCATGCGCGGGATTTCGGGACGCTGGTTACACGTCATAACCAGCGGACATGTCCAATTAGGTGTACTAACCATCGGACATGTCCGACGGACATGTTTCCAGCGGACAAGTTTCTTAGCTTGCTAGGAAACTTTTGTCCGCTGGAAACCTGTCCGCTAGGCCGGAAACCTGTCCGCTAGGCCCTACACACGGTCGGACATGTCCGCGGAAACTGGTCCGCGGACCAGTTTCAGCGGACATGTTCGACCGTGTGTACAAGGCCTTAGAATCAGTTACGCATAGATTTCCCTTAGATCAGACAGGCGTAAGTCTCTTACGCCGTCGGATCGTAACTGCATATTTACGCTGGCCGCTAGGGGCGTGTACACTGATTTACGCGTCAAAATATGTAAATCAGCTAGATACGCGAATCCACGAACGTACGCCCGGCCGACGCAGTAAAGTTACGGCGTTTACGTTAGGATTTTCCCAGCGTAAAGTTGCCCCTGCTATATGGTGGCATAAGTGCGGTGCACCAATGTTAAGTATGGCCGTCGTTCCCGCGACGAAATTTGAAATTTTGACGTCGTTTGCGTAAGTCATCCGTCAATGGGGCTGAACGTCGAAACCAATACGTCCTTGTGGCGTACTTTGACGCAAAGCACACTGGGATATTCCACGGACAGCGCATGCGCCGTAAGTGAAAAACGTCAATCACGTCGGGTCATGGATAATTTACATAACACATGCCCACCTCTTCACAATTTGAATTAGGCGTGCTTACGCCAGCCGATTTACGCTACGCCGCCGCAACTTAGTGCTTTGAGAATACAGCACTTGCCCGTCTAAGTTGCGGAGGCGTAACGTAAATCAGATACGTTACGCCCGCACAAAGTAACGCAATCCTACTAGAATCTGGCCCTATTTTTTTTTTTAAAGACCCTCGCTTTCCTTTAATATCAAAAAATTTCTAAAAAAATATGTATATAAATAATAATAATAAAAAATAATAATAATAATACATAAAAAAAATGACCAGAACAGATATTATGTATATAAATAATAATAACAATAAATAAATAGTAATACATAAAATACTAATATTTTTTTTTTTTTTAAGAACAACATATAGAATTAATCACCAAATGTCCCCTTCTTGTCTTTACTGTATCTGTCATGTATTATTAAAGTGTTTTAAATATCATGCTTTGTAATAAAAAAAAAAAACATAAAAAGCTTGACCTATGTTTTATGCTTAGAAAGGTTTCCAAGGCATCCCCTTTAATTGGCGTCAAATATGAAGCGAATAATTATTTAATTTGATTTTCTTGCGTGCAAATTTTCACTTACATAAGCAGATAATGTGGCTCCTCTGGAAGTGAAGGTCTCTGAGGTGACCTGAAATATTTTCTTACAGAATTCCAATAAATGTTGTGCTTGCAAAGATGAGTAACACTTGTTTATACTCAAGAGAAATGAAGCAGTATGGAGAGAATAGTACATTGGGTCTTTTCCTGGCTGGGCGTAGGATGTGTTCATGGCGTAGGCAGTGATCCGGCGTATCTTAGGCAGTTGTTCTGACGTGGTTGTGAGCATGCGCAGGGGGAGGTGTCCACGGCACGACGCATGCGCAGTTCGTTAACTGTACTTGTCTGGCGCTTTGGACCATCATTTGCATAGGGTCACGCCTCATTTGCATGGGTCAAGCCCACTTCCACCTAAGCCGGCCTGCGCCCTTCGAAACCTACGCCACGCCGACGCAACGTTGGGAGCACTGGCTACCTGAATTCCATGCTTGCCTCTCTGCGCTGCGTCGGCGTAGCGTACATTGATTTGCGCTACGGCGGCATAATGTGCGCCCGCTCTCTGTGAATCTGGGCCACTGCCTTTAAATTTAGGCCTGTTTTTCGTTATGATCACAGGGCCAGATTCAGAGAAGAAGTACGCCGGAGGATCTGCTGATACTCCGGCGTACTTTCAAATTTGCCGCGTCGTATCTTTATTTGTAATTCACAAACAAAGATACGACGGCATTTGGCTAAGATCTGACAGGCGTATGGCTTTGTACGCCTTCGGATCTTAGGATGCAATACTTCGGCGGCCGCTGGGTGGAGATCGCGTCGTTTTCCACGTCGGGTATGCTAATTAGCTGTTTACGGCGATCCACGAAGGTACACGCGTTCGCCGCATTCTCTTACGTCGTTACTAGTCGGCTTTTCGCGTCGCAAAGTTATGGCTGCTATTTAGGTGGTGTAACAATAGACAGCCCATGTTAAAGTATGGCCGTCGTTCCCGCGTCGAATTGTAATTTTTTTTTTTTTTGCGTAAGTCATCCGGGAATACGAAAGTACGTTACACACGTCGCCGTTCAAAAAAATTACGTCGGGGCAACGTCATTTCGCGCAGTACGTCCGGCGCGGGAACGCGCCTAATTTAAATGATCCCCGCCCCATTTGAATTAGGCGGGCTTGCGCCGGACGGCTTTAAGCTACGCTGCCGCAAGCTTTGTGAATCAAGCACTTACGATGAAAACTTGCGGCGGAGTAACGTAAAGGACATACGTTACGCCGCCGTAATTTTTCGTGAATCTGGCCCACAATTCGTAAACTCGAAAATTGGTAAATTCGTAAATTTAAAAACTCATAAATTTGAAAATGTGAAAATCCGAAAATAAGAAAGAAAATCCCCAAATTTGAAAAAATAACTAACTAATAATAACTAACTAATAATAACTAACTATTAAATTAGAGGTATTGGAATTTTCTTTAAAATTTGAATTTTAGTGAATGTAACGAATAAAAATGTATCCAAAGTTTCGAATTATCCGGAATAACGAATGCTGCATCTAAACAAATGAAACAGAACAAATTAATAATAAATAATAATAATAATAATAATAATAATAAAAAGTTTATTATTATTATTGTCATTTATTATTATTAATTTGTTAAGTTCCATTTGTTATTTTGGATAATTAGTTACTTCGGATAAATTCGTATTTGTTACGTCATATTTGAAAGAAATACCTCTAATTTAATAGTTAGTTATTAATAGATAGTTATTTCTTCGAATTTTTTGATTTTCTTTCTTATTTTCAGATTTTCAAATTTTTCTAATTTCTAATAAGGAAATTCCAATACCTATAAATTTAATAGTTACGTTATTATTAGTTAGTTATTATTTCAGATTAACGAATTTACGAATTTTCGAATTTACGAATTTTCACATATTCAAACTTACGAATATTCAGAAAAATTTGTCAAACTGGTTTTCGTTAATTCAAATATTTCCAAATTAACACATTTTTGCGAAAATGTGTTAAAAAGATAATTCGGAACAAAAAGAATTGCACATGTCTACTGGTTAATTTCATCCTAACTTTCCCTGAGGGCTGTGGGCCAGATTCACAGAAGAGATACGCCAGAGTATCTACTGATTCTCCGGCGTATTTTCAAATTTGCCGCGTCGTATCTTAATTTGTGATTCACAAACAAGATACAACGGCTTTTGGCTAAGATCCGACAGGCTTTGTACGCCTTCGGATCTTAGGCTGCAATACGTCGGCCGCCGCTGGGTGGAGTTCGCGTCGTTTTCCAGCGTCGGGTATGCAAATGAGCTTTTACAGCGATCCACGAAGGTTTTTGCGTTCGTTACGTCGTCGCTAGCCATTTTTTCCCGTCGCAAAGTTAAGCCTGCTTCTACAAGGCTTAACTTTAGACGAGCCATGTTAAAGTATGGCCGTCGTTCCCGCGTCGAATTTCAATTTTTTTTTGCGTAAGACGTCCGGGAATACGAAAGTACGTTACGCACGTCGCCGTTCAAAAAAATTACGTCACTTCGCGCAAAGCAAGGCGGGAATTTCAAAACGGAGCATGCGCAGTACGTCCGGCGCGGGAGCGCGCCTAATTTAAATGGTACACGCCCCATTTGAATTAGGCGGGCTTGCGCCGGACGCCTTTACGTTACACCGCCGTAAGTTTACAGGCAAGTGCTTTGTGAATCAAGCACTTACGCTGAAAACTTGCGGCGGTGTAACGTAAATGGGATACGTTACGCCGCGGCGCAGGTACCTGAATCTGGCCCTGTATGTTCATCTATTCTTCTTTCTGTAGCGCCCTCCTCTGGTTAGACTGTTAGTCTAGTTTTTGGCTTCACTGCAGCCAGTTTGTAGACAGGCGCCTATTTGGTGGATTACAGATAGCTAGATTGTTTTGACTTGCCAGGTAGGGGAGGGATAATACGGGATCTGCATTTTCCCGGGATTTTCGGGTCCTGCCCTCAGCCCTGGTCTGCTCATAAATTGGGGGAAGGCCGGGCTCAAGAGGGCCTGCGGGACCGCATGGGAAGCGAGAAGATCCAGATCAAAGAGAAGATGTAGCCCGGAGGGAAGGAAAATTTACCTGCAAGGACTTTACCAAGTATGGATCTTAATATGCAAGGTATGCCTGGGCAGCCCATGATAGTTAGGAGGAATTTGCGATTGTTATTTAAGTGTCTGTAATGTTTGCAATACGAGAGCTTCAGTAAAGCATTTTTAGCTGTTCTAAGCCTGTTCTGAAGTTATTCAAAGAGGTGTGTGGTGGTGTATTGGAAGAACAGGGCCTGCAAAGAACACACAGGGTACTAAAACTACCATAAAAGGGTTAACTCGGCAGAAGAGTCGAAGAAAGAGAGTCGTTGCCATGGGTGCACTTAGACATTAGTAAGACCTCATCTGGAATATGCAGTTCAGTTTTGGGCACCAGTTCTCAAAAAGGATATCAGAGAACTGGAGAAAGTGCAGAGAAGGACAACCAAACTGATAAGAGGCATGGAGGAGCTCAGCTATGAGGAAAGATTAGAGGAACTGAATTTATTCACTCTTGAGAAGAGGAGAATAAGGGGGGATATGATCAACATGTACAAATATATAAGAGGTCCATACAGTGAACTTGGTGTTGAGTTATTCACTTTACGGTCAACACTGAGGACAAGGGGGCACTCTTTACGTCTAGAGGAAAAGAGATTTCACCTCCAAATACGGAAAGGTTTTTTCACAGTAAGAGCTGTGAAAATGTGGAACAGACTCCCTCCAGAGGTGGTTCTGGCCAGCTCAGTAGATTGCTTTAAGAAAGGTCTGGATACTTTCCTAAATGTACAGAATATAACTGAGTACTAAGGGCCAGATTCACAAAGAGATACGACGGGGTATCTCGAGATACGCGGCGTAAGTGTAGATGTGCGCCGTCGTATCTATGCGCCGTACCCACAGAAGCACATACACGCGAAATTAGGCTTCACCCGTCCAACGCAACTGTCCTCCGCCGGCGAAACTTAGGCGCATATTTAGGCTAGGCGTATTCTTCGTTCCCATTGATTTGCTATTCAATTATGCAAATGAGGGAGAAATGCAGATTCACATGCGTACGATTGTCTGTCGTAGGCTACGTGCGGTGCGCGTAAGCTGCTCGCCCGATCTAAAGTTACCCTTCATAAAAGCAGGGGTAACTTTGCAACGGACTTGCACAGGTCAGCTGGAGAGCAGCAACAGCAGCAGCGTGACAGAGGAGCTGAGCAACAACACTTGCAGGACAACACATCTGTGTGCCAACATGTCAGGGGCAGCCGTGGTCATAGTACTACGGCGTCTACAAGCACGCAGGAGGAGGAGGAGGGCACAGGAGAGGGTACCCCGAGATCACATGGACCTCTTTGGCATGGTTGAATCGGAGGTGTTTCGCTTGTTGAGATTTGACACTGAAGCCATCATGGAAATAGTACGATCCCTGCAGGATGACCTCACCAGCCCAACACATCGATCAGAAGCAGTGCCGCCACTGCTCAAGGTCATGGCAACCCTGCATTTTTTAGCCAGTGGATCATTTCAAAGAACCAGTGGAAATTTGGCTGGGATGTCCCAATCCACAATGAGTAGGTGCGTGCACCAAGTTGTACCCGCTATCCTGAGACGGATGTCCCACCACATTGTGAGACCCACCCAGGAGGTCCAGCAGGCGAAGGCAAGAACCGATTTCTATAAAATAGCCAGATTTCCACGCACTGTGGGGGCCATTGATTGTTCTCATGTGGCACTCCAGCCCCCCCGTGACGCTAAGCATATGTACCGTAACAGGAAGAATTGGCATTCCATTAATGTACAAGTAATAACCGATGCTCAAGGCCTCATATGGCACGTCTGTGCTAAACACCCCGGGGCCACCCATGACAGCTTTATCTACCGGCAAAGCGACATCCCAAGACAATTTGAAGAGAACGTGTATGGGGACAGCTGGCTGGTTGGTGAGTGACATGGGAGTCAGGCATGACTGTCCCCCCCATGATGCAGACATCACGAGGGGCACATGCATGACTAACATCCTCCTGTCTTTTCCCTTCCAGGTGACTCTGGATATGCACTGGGACCCCACCTGATGACCCCATTCCGGAACCCACAAACACCAGGAGAAAGAAGCTACAACGAGGCACATATACGTACCCGGGGAGTGGTGGAGCGCACGTTTGGCCTCCTGAAGTCACGGTTCCGATGCCTAGATAGGTCTGGGGGTACACTGTTGTATGCCCCAGACTTTGTGTGCCAGATTATCGGTGCATGTTGCATTCTGCACAATTTCGCCATGAGAAGGGGCCTGAAGGTTGAACTCCGTCATGACCTGAGCCCCGAACCAGACATTCCCCCCCCAACCGAGGGTCCCCCGTCTGCTGAGGGAATAGCAGTCAGGAGATGCCTCGTGGAAGGCTTATTTTCACGTGCAACACGCACATGAAACATGTCACAATGAGAATGCACGCATGCACACCACTGTGGTCCCTAACACACCCCCCCCAAACCACAATAAATTGTATTAGACCGAAGTACACCGTGCGGTACTTGGGAGCAGCAACGCCACGTCAAGGCTCCAATTATGTTGCTGTATATTTTTCAGAAAATAATTTCCTAAAAATCTATCCTGAATAATAATAAAATAAATACAACTCCAATCGAGTATCATAATAACATAATATCACTCATATCATGAGTATCATAACAAATTAATAAGACTCATTTCATGAGTATCAGTTAAGAAAAACAAATCATATCGAGTATAAAAAGAAAATAATCTAACTGGCACTCATCTGGCCCGACGTGGACTACACCTAGTGCCAAGGCTCCTTGCCCTCTGTTGCCTGGGGGCAGCCGCGGGTGGGGGGGTGGGTCATTGGGAGGAGGAACATCCCCCGGTCTCTCCCTGGCTGCCTGGATACCCTTTTAAAGCCAGGGCTATGCGGGTGAGGACCGCAGTGGTCTGATTCCCCACCGCCTCAATGGCTGCTGTATTGGCCTGTATGGCCACTCCCAGGCTCCTGACCTCTGCCACAAAGCCTGAATTTGTGTCATCCAGGTCCCTAACGCAGGTCACCAACGCAGTGCTGTTGGCACTGACCTCCTGCACATTTTCGGTCATGGCGGCAGTGAAAGCAGCCTGGGTCTGCTGCATGGAGGCCAGGCTGGCTGCCACCCGGCGCATATCACATGCCACAGAACCCACATGGTGGGTCTGCCTGGCCAGGTCCATTGCCAAAGTGGCTTCTAATGCGTCAGGATCACCCCTCGTCTTCCTAGTTGCCTTCCTGGGTGCAGGTGAGGCTTGTGGACGACAGTATGGGGAGGCCCCTGAGGGCACTTCCCTTAGGGAGGATGGGCTTCCCAAAAGGGTGGAGGCCCTTGGGGGGCTTCCCAAAAGGGTGGAGGCCCTTGGGGGGGATCCCACATTTGAGGGCCTTGGGGGGGTTCCCATGAAGTTGGAGTCCCTTGAGGGGGGTATCCCCTATGGAGGTGGAGGTATGGGAGGGTCCAGCGACGGTGGTCTCATTCACCAGATAAATGCCATCATCCAGGTGCCCGTGCTCCTCCTCCACTTCCTCTAATGGAGAGGTGTGGACACTGGTATCCTGGGATGGGGTTGGTTGCCCAGCAGCCGAGGATGGGCCCGCTTCATCCTGCACATCTGTGGATGACACAAAACATTCACATGTTGGTGGACCCACACACTTGTCACATATTCACTCCCCCCCCCACATGCTAGACACCAGATAAAAGATAAAACACACTCACCTGTCCTCAAGGGCTGATCAAAAGACTGAAAGCCCTCCAGGCCCTCCACCTGCTCCTTCTCCAGGCACCTGGCAATGACCTGCTCATCAGGTGTCAGGCTGATCTTCAGGGCTGGTCCACCTCCGGTGCCCCTTCTGTGTTTATTGATCTTGGCCACCTTCTCCTTCACAAGACGCCGCAGGTCGTTGATCTTCTTGGCTATCCTTACGGACCTTGCTGGTCGAGCCACTTTCCTTGCCGTGGAGGTACTTATTATACCTTGTCATGGCATCAATAATGACCGCCTTCTCCTCATTATGAAAGTTTTTATCCCTCCTATCTTTAGACGCAGCTTCAGACATGTTTTTTGATAAGAACAAGGCAAAAGTAGCCACACCAAACGACCAAAACCAGCAGGTGTACTTTTGCACTTGACTGGCGCATGTCTGGGCGGATTTATGCCCTGGGCGGAAACGGTGGGCTGGGTTATCGTGGGGGAATACGAATTGGCGCGCATGCGCAGTGGGACGCGGGGCATGCGATCATGTGACGGCGCATGCGCCGTTCGTTCGGACCTTAATTTGCATGGGGTCACGCTTCATTTAAATGGATCACGCCCACCTCCTTCCCACTTTGAATTACGTCGGGTTACGCCGTCTAAATTAAGTTACGATGGCGCATCGCAGCGCGCATTTGCTTGCTGAATAGGCTGCTTGCCTCTCTAAGTTTCGACGGTGTAGTTTATCTGCGTTGCGCTACGCCCGCCTAATGATGCGCCAAGGTACGTGAATTTGGGCCTAAGATTTGTAGGTAAAGTTGATCCAGGGTAAATCCGATTGCCTCTCGGGGGATCAGGAAGGAATTTTTTCCCCTGCTGTAGCAAATCGGATCATGCCCTGCTGGGGTTTTTTGCCTTCCTCTGGATCAACTGTGGGTATGGAGTTGGGTGTATAGGATTGTACTGTGTTTTTTATTTTGTTTTTTTATTTTTTGTGGTTGAACTGGATGGACTTGTGTCTTTTTTCAACCTGACTAACTATGTAACTATGTAACTGGTGGGAATGTACAATATAGCAACCGGTCAATGAAGCATGGTTCCTAGAGTGAAGGAGTTACTTAAGTGCACTCATGAGGTCCAGGCGAAGTACATGGTGGGACCCCATTCTGTTATTGACCCCAAGAACACCATCCCTACAGTCAAGCACGGAGGTAGAAACATGATGCTCTGGGGCTGTTTCTCTGCTAAAGCTGATAAGCAGTCTGTACATACCTTATAATCTACCTTTTCATTCCGGCGTCCGTGTACTTCTCCCCGCGGGAGTAGGCATTTCCAAGCTGAGGAGGCATGTTATCTGGGAGGTTGCCCAGATGATTGACGTCTTTTCAGCAAAAGTTCCCCCTGGCGGATAAGGCCCCGCCCCCCGTATTGCGTAGGCGCGTCCGAGTCACGGCGTTTCCGAAAGAAGCCAAACATGCGCTCTATACGGCGCAGGCGCAGCACCAAAAGTGTTCGATGTGTCCGCCATAATGTCGCAGTCATGAGAAAAATCGCAGATCGCCGCCATTACTAGTAAAAAAAAAAATATTAATAAAAATGCCATAAAACGATCCCATATTTTGTAGACGCTATATCTTTTGCGCAAACCAATCAATAAACGCTTATTGAGATTTTTTTTACAAAAAATATGTAGAAGATCAGGTATCGGCCTAAACTGAGGGAAAAAAAATATTTTTTTTATATATATATATATTTTGGGCATATTTATTATAGCAAAAAGTAAAAAATATTGCATTTTTTTTTTAAACTGTAGCTCTATTTTTGTATATAGAGCAAAAAATAAAAATAAATATATATATTTAATGTAAAAAAATAATATTGGGGAAAAGAGGGTGACATTAAACAGGGGGGCAGTGTGTAGAAAGGGTGGTGAAGTATGTGCAGGAGGTGAATTTAATTCTATGCCCCCAGTCCCTTTCTCTCTTCCAAAAGTGAGACATAAGGGGTCTGTTTATGCCCCTGATATCTCCCCAAAGACACTCACAAGAGCGTTGTAAAAAAATAAATATATTTTTTTTTTAAAAACAGTTAAGAAATTGCAAAACAATTATAAGAGAATGTAAAAAAAAAAAAAAATTGTAATAAAACTTAAAAAAATAATATTGGGGAAAAGAAGGTCAGTGTATACAGGGGGGTCTGTGTGTAGAGAGAGCGGGACAGTGTGTACAGGAGGTTCACACTGTCTCTCCTCCAAAAGTGAGACATCAGGGGTCTGTTTAGGCCCCTGATATCCCACCAAAGACCCTCCCAGGAGTGTTGTAAGAAAAAAAAAATATATATATATATATATTTTTTAAAACAGTTAAGAAATTGCAAACAAATAATAATAATAATAATAATAATAATAATAATAATAATAATAAAATCAATATAGGGGAAAAGAAGGTCAGTGTATACAAGGGGGGGGCTGTGTGTAGAGAGGATGGGACAGTATGTACAGGAGGTGAATTTAATTCTGTCCCCAGTCCCTTTCTCTTCTAAAAGTGAGATATCAGCAGTCAGTTTAGGCCCCTGATACCTCACTAAAGACCCTCCAAACAGCACTGCAAAGAAAATTAAATAAAAAAAAAATTGTAAAAGGAACATAGAAAATCTAAAACAATTTTTTTTTTTTTAAATAAAAAAATAATAATATAGGGGAAAAGAGGGTCAGTGTATACTGGAGGAGTGTAAAGAGGGTGGGACAGTGTGTACAGGAGGTAAATTAAATTCGATGTCCCCAGTCCCTTTCTCTATTCTAAAAGTGAGACACCAGGGGTCTGTTTAGGCCCCTGATATATCACCAAAGACCCTCCTAAGAGTGCTGTAAAAAAAAAAATTGGAAAATTAAAAAAAAAAACAATAAAAAATGTAAAAAGAAAAATGAAGGGGAAAAGAGGGTCAGTGTTTACAGGGGGGGCTGTGTGATAGAGGGCAGAACAGTCTGTGCAGGAGGTGAATTTAATTCTAGGTCCCCGGTTCCTTTCTCTCTTCCAAAAGTTAGCCATCAGGGGTCTGTTTAGGCCCCTGATATCTCACCAAAGACCAACATTCTTTTAAATAATACTTAAAAAATGTAAAAAGTGAAAAAATATATAAAAAATAGAATACAGTGTATTGGGGGGGGGGGGGCAGTGTGTACAGGAGGGGAATTTTATTCTAGGTTCCTTTCTCTATTCCAAACGTGAGACATCAGGGATCTGTTTAGGCCCCTGATATCTCATGAAAGACCCTCCAACCAAATAAAAAAAAATATATATATAGGGGAAAAGAGGGTCAGTGTATACAGGGGGGCTGTGTGTAGAGAGGATGGGACAGTATGTACAGGAGGTGAATTTAATTCTGTCCCCAGTCCCTTTCTCTTCCAAAAGTGAGACATAAGCAGTCAGTTTAGGCCCTTGATATCTCACAAAAGACCCTCCAAACAGCGCTGTAAAGAAAAAAAAATTAAATTGTAAAAGAAACATAGAAAATGTAAAAAAAATATAAAAAATTGTAAACAAATAAAAAAAAATATAGGGGAAAAGAGGGTCAGTGTATACAGGAGGTGTGTTTAAAGAGGGTGGGACAGTGTGTACAGGAGATAAATTAAATTCTATGTCCCCCGTCCCTTTCTCTCTTCTAAAAGTGAGACATCAGGGGTCTGTTTAGGCCCCTGATATCTCACCAAAAACCCTCCACAGAGCAACATTTTTTAAAATAATGCTTAAATAATTAAAAAAGTAAAAAAAATAAAAATTAATAGTGTGTACAGGAGGTGAATATATTCACAATTCTCTGGGTTTGTTTATTTGTTGTTTCCAATTGGACTAAAAAGCCACACCCCAACATGTAACATAATGTAGGCTCACCCACTTTCGCGCATAGCACATTACAGTTCACCATCTCCCTGGTGGGGGCCCCCCCCCCCCCGGCGCATTACTTTTCCCAGGAACCCATGATGGTATTAAGATGGCGCTGCCTGTCTGTTAGGCATAGACTGGAGAAAGGAAAAGAGTTGTTGAGCTGAAAGCCACCCATCCAGTTCGTCTTTAACATGACCGGAGTGCCTGCTGGTAGGTTTGGAGCGAGTTGACGTTCCTTGTTTATTTAGAAGGTTATAAAGAACATTACAAAAATAATGGAGTGCAAAAATCCCATTTGATGATTTTCATTTCAACAGCGCGCCCTTCATCTCTCCGCGTTATAAAAGGTGGAAAGGTGGATACAGTCTATCTTGGAGGTAAATTGCCACCTCTTCCTGTAAGATGAGATGGAGGTCACAAGGTCCTGATATCGATTGGGCAATCCAGGCCATCGTTTTTTTCCTCGGTACTTTCATCATTTATTTTCAATGCTTGCCCTGCAGTAGAAGAGGGGGGGGGGGGGGGCAGCAGGCAATAGTTTATTTCATCCCTTGAGTAGACATCAAAGCAAATTAGACCAGGTGCCGGAGGCGAACACCGCAACGGGATCACGCTTCCACATGCATGGAAGACACGGTGATAACAAACGTCATCTTTCACCTACTTGACAAGTGTGGACACTTAGGTACTTTGCAAACAATGTGACCTGGATCTGTTATATCGTTTTATTATAACCCGTAGCTTTACAGCTCTATCTGTATTAATTCAAGTCATTATCAAGATAAAATGTAATATTTGAGATTTAATGGGAACATTTCACTTCGATTGCTTTGAGATTATGCAAACATTAATGTTTAACACTTACAATTTGCCAAGTTCAGGGATGAAATACAAAGGCTAGAATGCTCCGTAACCTCCTTCTTACTTTGGTTCAAGAAATGATACTGACCTCACCTTCTGGCCTACTTGCCTAGGCACAGATGATGTCACCCAAGTGACGGCTGTAGGATGTCACTGGGAAAGCTGGGGATTCTGTTCCTTGCCTGCAAGAGAGATATGAGATCCTCAATATCCCGGGATTCTGCAGTGAGCCTCAGTGATGTCACTGGCCCCCTGTGGGCTTGGGCCAAGATCTGGGGTCTAAAGTACTGTATCTTTAACTTTTTTCTTCTTGGTTTTATGCTTTTACATGGAGGGATGTGGGACTAAATCAGGGCTCAAGTCCTGCGGGAACGCATTGGAACGGAGTTCCTGCACTTTTTTCACAGCAGGAACGCAGTTCCCTTTGCAGGACTAGGGCAGCCGAGCCGCCCGAGCCAATCCTTCACTAAGCGGCGATGCCCAGCTCGAGTCACTATCAGGGGCAGGCGAACCTTAGAAATTCTTTATGTTACTGGCTGCTTCCTGTATATGGATTCATCCGGTAGTGTGCGGGTATTCCGTCACTTCCTCAATGCCGCAATGTCTCCTAGGAGCTTTTGTCATGGTTCCCAGGAGACATTGCGGAGGTCTGCCGCAAGTTATCGCGGGATTTAGAAAAAACATGAGGTTTAGTAATTATGCATATGAGCGTATCATTTTTTTTTCTTTTGGTGGGGGAGTGGATCTTGGGTGGGAGTTCCCACACTTTTTTCTCCAGGACTTGACCCCTGCACTAAATACCATACTTCCATAGCATGCAATCTACCAACTTCTATTATTCAAAAAGGTAAAAAAAATAAGTTTCTAACCTAAAAACTGTTATACACTTTAGAAATAAGAAGAGATAGCCCAGCCGGTGGCTCCTGACAGGGGCTGGGGTACTCACTGGTCTCCTCGGCCGAAACCAGGCAGACCCCTATTTTTGGGAGTCCTGCAGAAGCAAGGCCAACCCAAGTACCAGGTGGGGCTCTCTCAAAGGGAGACTGCATGGGAAGGGGAAAACCTGAGCAAAAAGCCACATGCCCTGCCTCCCAACACTTTCAGGGCCGGTCCGAGGATCTACACTCTACTAATAAGGAGGCAAGAAAGAAAAAGTGCAGTGGCAAACAACAAAAATATAGGCAAAAGGTAAGTGGATAAGTGCTTCGGTTGCCAAAGTGCAAGACCTGTACTCACTGGTCCATGTGGCTGAAAACCAGGGTGATCCCTTTCTTCGGGAGGCCTGCTGAAGCAAGGTCAACCCAAGTACTAGGTGGGGCTCTACCAAAGGGGGCCCCATGAGAGGGGGAGAACCTGACCAAAAACCCATGTGTCCTCCCCCCAAGACTTTCAGGGCAGGCCTGAGGACCTACACCCTACAAATCAGGAGGTGATAAAGAAAAAGTGCTTTGACAAAAGGGAAAAGGGAACTGGATAAGTGCGTCGGCCGTCGGGTGCCAAAGTGCAAGACCATGGCAAGCCTTTCATCAAGAAGTAAAACATTCTTCTGGTTATAACCAAAAGGCCTGGCCCTAGAGGCAGGTGAGAAAAAATTGTGCAATCGTGTAATATATTGCCAAAATATACCGTGAGAATTTACGGTACCCTTGGGTTGCCACTCCAGTGGAACGTACACCATGGGCTCCTCTCAGCCCAGCCCCTGGCCAGACCAGCACAGTCCCTTCCCTACCAGGGAGGCATTTGAACTTAGGAAGAGCTAAAGATCTTAGGAAGGTATCTGTAACTTTTTTGTTCTAGATTTTACCTAGTGGTTTTTCATTGGGGAATTAAATACCATACATCCATAGCATGCCACCATCTACCAGTTTTAAAAAAGAAAAAAAAAAGAAGTTTCTAACCTAAAAACTACTGTAGAAATAGAAAGAGATAGCCACTGCACACCTCACCGACCCGAGTGGTTAGCAGGTAGAAGCAGTCTCAGTTTAATTCATCTAGGCCAGGGCTTGAAAATTCTGCTCGCCAAATGTGAGGGTAAATTCCTTTCTGGCGAGCACAGTAATGCCCTGTACATTTATTGATAGAACAGGTGGCTTGCAATATGATCTCCAGGCCCCCAGGGATCGATTTGCGTTCCGAGCCTCATTTTTAAGCCGATTTCCGGTTTCCGAAATCCGGCTTCTTCGGCATCGCCATTACACTGGAAGCGCCGCTGAGGGGACAGGTGCAGGAGAGGTCCGCTCTCCTCCACTGAGGGAGACATGAGGAGAGGTCTGCTCTCCACCGCCGTGGGGGACATGAGGAGAGGTCCGCTCTCCACCACCTTGGAGGACACGAGGAGAGGTCCGCTCTCCACTGGACATGTGAAGGAGAGGCCTGCCAATGGTGCACATCCCTACACCCAGCAGCTTGTGACCCGAGGCAAATTACCTGGGGACCCTGATATAAGAGGGGGGGCCCTCTGGGGACACTTATTTAGGGGGACCCCTCTGGAGACACTTATTTAGGGGGCCCCTCTTGGGACACTTATTTAGGGGGGCCCCTCCGGGCACACTTATTTAGCAGGGGAGCGCTAAAGGATTTGTATAAGGCTGAGACTGGAGCGTGGTGAAAGGGAAGCCTAGGTCATGAGTCGGTGGGTAGCAGAGCAGACGTGGTCAGGTGGATAGCCAAGGTCAAAAGCCAGGTGGGTATCAGAACAGATGTGCTCAGGTGGATGGCCGAGGTCAAAAGCCAGGTGGGTATCAGAAAAGATGTGGTCAGGTGGATAGCCGAGGTCTAACACAGGAAGCAAACAGAGGTAACGCACTGGAGGAGTCGAAGATCAACCATCAACTGAAGCCACTAGCAGACTTCCTTATATAGGTCCATGTGACTTGCTGAATGACATGTTGAGTTCTAAAGTCCTTCTCCTGCCTTAAGAGCTCGTAGAGATGCTGGGTCATAGAGCCCTTCTACTGCTGTTGGTTCCCTGACACATACAGACTTTAAGGAGAATAAATGACCAGGATCAAAGTCCCCAATGTCCTCAAAAAGAGGCCAAGCACATGCAGCACACACCATAATGACTCCTGATTTCACAGGCTGGAACCACAATCCACCTCAGCAAATTTCAGAAGGCCATCCCTCCGTTCTGAGTAGCTGGTGTCACCACCAACAGAGATCTCTTTCTGGGCATCTCCAGCACAATGGGTGTTGACAAAGCGATGGGAAGTTCATTCAGTGGGTCCAGGCAAGGTACATCCTAAATTCCAGAGCCCAGGGGGTGACCTCTTCTGGATTCCTCCTCCTCCTCCAGATTCATAGTATGCAATGCTTATTCTATTACCAGGCTCTACTGTTTTTGTTTTTTGTTTTTTTAGCAGCCTCTTTTTCTTGTGGATTATTTATTTAGTTCATATCTGCCAACTTTTGGTGCCTGGAAATAGATTTTGTTTTTAAAAACTGGAAGAGTCCATGTCATCAAGGCAGTGAAGCAGACACTCGAAGAAGGACCCCGACTTTAGTTATCAGTTTTAGATAGACCTAAACTTATCCCTAGTTAGCAGTTTTAGATGGACCCAAGCTTATCCCTAGTTATCGGTTTTAGATGGACCCAAGCTTATCCCTAGTTATTAGTTTTAGATGGACCCAAGCTCATCCCTAGTTAGCAGTTTTAGATGGACCCAAGCTCATCCCTAGTTATCAGTTTTACATAGACCCAAGCTTATCCCTAGTTAGCAGTTTTACATAGGCCCAAGCTTATCCCTAGTTATCGGTTTTAGATGGACCCAAGCTTATCCCTAGTTATTAGTTTTAGATGGACCCAAGCTTATCCCTAGTTATCGGTTTTAGATGGACCCAAGCTCATCCCTAGTTAGCAGTTTTAGATGGACCCAAGCTTATCCCTAGTTATTAGTTTTAGATGGTCCCAAGCTTATCCCTAGTTATCAGTTTTACATAGACCCAAGCTCATCCCTAGTTATCAGTTTTAGATGGACCCAAGCTCATCCCTAGTTATCAGTTTTAGATGGACCCAAGCACATCCCTAGTTATCAGTTTTAGATGGACCCAAGCACATCCCTAGTTATCAGTTTTAGATGGACCCAAGCACATCCCTAGTTATCAGTTTTAGATGGACCCAAGCACATCCCTGGTGATTAGTTTTAGATGGACCCAAGCACATCCCTAGTTATCAGTTTTAGATGGACCCAAGCACATCCCTAGTTATCAGTTTTAGATGGACCCAAGCACATCCCTGGTGATTCGTTTTAGATGGACCCAAGCACAGCTCATCCATAGTTATGAGATTTGGATGAACCCTTTAGAAAATCAGGCATGTGGCTACTTGAACCGGGAAGAGTCATCCAGCTTCCAATGACATTACACACTAACATGGCGGAATGGGATTTAGGTAATTCAAAGTTGAGTTGAGTGGCATCTTGATATAGCACGGTCATGTACCTGTAGGACCCCAACATGTTTGGCGGGGTCCCTGGAAAAAAAAAAAAAACAGGTACTAGGAGGAGACAGAAGCAGGTGGAAATGCCATTTATAGTAGAAAGTTAATATGGGGAAGGACTGGGAGGAATCTCATTGTTGTAGCATAGCTTTATGAATATGTAACATTAGTCCATGTTTTATTTTTTATATCTGCCGGAGTCCAGCTTTAATGCTTGAACCCCCCCCCTTTTACATGCCATTAATGCTTGAATCCCCCCTTTTACATGCCATTTAATCCTCCGGCTGCCATAATCTTTCACTTCCATCACATGTACTACAGGGAAGATAAACTACTTATTCACTTTCCTTCCTCTTCCTCCCGAGAACTCTAGGATGGCTTCATGGAAGTGTCCTCCCGGCATAATTCACTCTCCACACTCCAATCTTCATGATCAGATTAAAGATCCGTGTGACAGATGGCTTCTTATGAACTGGTTCATGGGCTATAAATAGCCTGCGAGTGCTGCAAGGAGGGCGAAATAAATCTTATGCTTCCAAAGGAACCACAGAGGAGAGGAAGCAGCAAGAGACTCACCTTGCTCTGGTGGGCAGGGGCATTGCTAGGTGGCAAAAAGACCAGGGGCTTCAGCCCGAAGTCCAAGGCCAGAAAGCACGGGGGGGGGGGGGGGGCGGATATGTGACGCGCGCAGGTTTTTTTGGGCTGGCCCGTGACCTACATACACTGACCTACCTACACTGACGGTAGTAGTGACCTATATACACTGACCTATACCTACACTGACGGTAGTGACCCGACCTATATACACTGACCTACCTGACATACCTACACTGACGGTAGGGACCTGACCTATATACACTGGTGGTAGTGACCTGACCTATGTACACTGGCGGTAGTGACCTGACCTATATACACTGACATACCTGACATACCTACACTGACCTACCTACACTGGCGGTAGTGACCTGACCTATGTACACTGATGGTAGTGACCTGACCTATGTACACTGGTGGTAGTGACCTGACCTATGTACACTGACGGTAGTGACCTGACCTATGTACACTGACGGTAGTGACCTGACCTATGTACACTGACCTATGTACACTGACAGTAGTGACCTGACCTACCTACAGTGACCTACCTACACTGACCTACCTACACTGACCACAGTGACGACGTTCACTGACCTATATACATACACATTACACTGTCTATGACCTACCTCAGCGGTGTCTCAGCAGTCAGTCATCAGAGGAGGAGCTGAGGAGGGTAGAAGAGCTAGATTCAACCAAGCTCATTCCTAGATTTCAGTTTTGAATGGACCCAAGCTTATCCGTAGTTATCAGTTTTAGATGGACCCAAGCTCATCCCTGGTTACCAGTTTTAGATGGACCCAAGCTCATCCATAGGTATCAATTATAGATGGACTCAAGCTCATCCCTAACGATCAGTTTTAGATGGACCCGATCTTATACCTAGCTATCGGTTATGAATGAACTCAAGCTCATCCCTAGTTATCAGTTTTAGATGGACCCAAGCCCATCCCTAGTTATCAGTTTTAGATGGACCCAAGCTCATCCCTAGTATTACGTTTTGGATGAACCCAAGCTCATCACCCAACTGCAATTCATTAGCTCAGCACTAGAAGCGGACTTCAGGTTTCGGTGAACATGGGTTCAGACTGAGCCTGGAGCCAAATCCAATCTCATCCCTAGTTACCAGTTTTGGATGGACCAAGGTATCAGTTTTAGATGAACTCAAGCTCATCCCCTTACCGTGCCTTGGCCCTGCAACTGAAAACTGACTTGGCCTAACGTGGGTTCAGATTGAATCTTGAGCTCAAACCAAGCTCATCCCTAGTTATCAGTTTTGTATGAAACCAGCTCATTTCTAGTTATCAGATTTGGATCGAACCAAGCTAATCCCTGGTTATCAGATTTGGATCGAACCAAGCTCATCCCTAGTTATCAGATTTGGATGAAACCAGCTCATCCCTAGTTATCAGATTTGGATCGAACCAAGCTCATCCCTAGTTATCAGATTTGGATCGAACCAAGCTCATCCCTAGTTATCAGTTTTGGATCGAACCAAGCTCATCCCTGGTTATCAGTTTTTAATGGACCTAAACTCATCCCTTGTTATGGACCCTTTTGAAAGCTTAATGGAGCTTCACCTCCGCTGAAGATTAAGATGCTACAACTTGTAATAGAGAGAAGAAAGCGATGGTGTCTACCATCCTTCTGACCCCGGCATGCCCGGAATCTACATCCTCTTCACTTTGTGATCTGACACATTTCGCTGTGATCTGATCATGTTGAACCTAATAATGAATAATAGTTCTTTGATAGAAATCTTCACGGAGGCTTCAGAGCTCTTGCTAGAAGATAAAACAAGAGCCCCTCAGAAGATTCTACAAAACCCACCTGAATAATAATAATAATATTCAGGGCTGATCTCCATCAGTCTTCGGGGACTTCATTCCCGCTCATTGCAGCTTCAACGAAAAAAAACAAAAAAAAAACACCTTTTAAAACGCGTCAGTTCATCTATGGCGGGTGCTTGTTGGGAGAGGTGGCGACACGAGTCTGCTATTCCCAGGTTCTTCGTTAACATTCCTGATTCACAAACAAGAAAACAGAATCAGTTCAGGACTCTGGGGAGAGAGTCAGCGAGTACCAGGAGGAGAGCGCACGTCGTTCGGTCGCGCGGCAACACCGGGAAACACGTACAGCCTGGAATAATTTATCAGTGAATGGCTTATGGCTGAGCTGATAACATCTTGGCTAAAATAGGTCATGAAAAAAAAAAAAAAACGCTTACGCTGCTCATTTCGCAAGATTCGGTGTGCCCTACATACACAGCTGCTGGGTGTAAAGCTGATGCCTGGAAGCTCGAGCTCCGAGCAAATAGAAAAGATACGAATGAAGGTGAACGCCGGGTGTGATGGCATTCCGGGGCCCCTATTAGAAATCATTGGGTAGAAGAAGAAAGGATGGACGGGCGCACTCCAAAAGACCCATAAGGTTGTCTTTAACCACTTCCATACCAGGCACTTACGCACCTTCCTGCCCAGGCCAATTTTCAGCTTTCAGCGCTGTCGCACTTTGAATGACAATTGCGCGGTCGTGCTACACTGTACCCAAATGAAATTTTTATCATTTTGTTCCCACAAATAGAGCTTTCTTTTGGTGGTATTTGATTACCTCTGGGATTTTTATTTTTTGCGCAACAACTAAAAAAAGACCGAAAGTTTTGAAAAAAATTAAGGCCCGGATTCAGATAGGAGATACGTCGTATCTATGCGCCTGATTCAGAGAATCAGTTACGCATAGATTTCCCTAAGATCCGACTGGTGTAAGTGTCTTACACCGTCGTATCTTAGGCTGCATATTTACGCTGGCCGCTAGGTGGCGCTTCCGTATAGTTCCGCGCGGAATATGCTAATTAGGTATTTACGCCGATTCAGAAACGTACGACCCGGCCGGCGCATTTTTTTACGTCGTTTACGTTAGGCTTTTTTCGGCGTATAGTTACCCGTGCTATATGAGGCGTAGCTAATGTTAAGTATGGACGTCGTTCCCGCGCCGAGTTTTGAAAATTTTACGTTGTTTGCGTAAGTCGTTCGCGAATAGGGCTTTGCGTAAGTTACGTTCACGTCGAAACCAATGAGGCGTTACGGCGTAATTTCGAGCATGCGCACTGGGATTTTTTCACGAACGGCTCATGCCGTCAAATGCGCGGGGTTTTAATAAAACACGCCCACATCATCCCCATTTGAATTACGTGGGCTTGCGCCACACAACATACGTTACGCCGCCGTAACTAAGGGCGCAAGTCCTTTCTGAATACGGAACTTGCGGCCAAAATTACGACTATCGGAGATACGTTACGCCCGCACAAAGATACACAATTGAATCCGGGCCTAAGTTTGTATTCTTTTCTGTTAATTTTTTTTGTAAATATGTAACTTTTTTTCTTCAATTATGGGCACCGATGAGGTGGCACTGATGGGCACCGATGAGGTGGCACTGATGGGCACCGATAAGCGGCACTGATGGACACCGATAGGCGGCGCTGGTATGCTGCACTGAAGGGTATTCATAGGCGGCACTGATGGGCACTCATAGGCGGCACTGGGCACTCTTTGGCGGCACTGATGGGCACTCATGAGTGGCACTTATGGGTGGCACTTATGGGTACTTATGGGTGGCACAGATGGGCACTCAGGGCCGTCTTTAATATGGTTTGGGCCCAGGGCAAACATTTTTTTTGGGCCCCCCTCCAGCTTATTTTGGGCCTGTCTGGTTCACATGTATGTTTTGGCGGTCCTTATTTGTGCAGGTACAGCAGCTCATTGATTTGAATGGGCTGCCATGCCTTTGTTTCCTGCAGAAAAAAGGTGCATTCAGCATTTTAAAAATACAGTTGCCTTGAAATCCATTCTGCTTTTGCACCATGCTACTTACCTGCAGTTCTTGCACCATGCTACTTACCTGCAGTTCTTGCACACACAAACGCACTGTGTTTTTAAAAGCGTGACCTAAACATCTAAAAATGCAGCAAGTTTGACAGTGCGGGAACTGCAGATAAGTCACAGCAGACAGCATAATGGACAGACAGTGCTGTATTTCAGTGCTTGATGGGCATAGGCGTGCCGTGTGCGCAGCCTATTACATGAGGCATGCGCTTTTCTTTGCAGGAAATGCAGGCATGGCGGCCCATTCAAATGAATGGGCTGCTGTGCCTGCGCAAATGTGGGCCGCCAAAACACATACATGTGAACCAGCCAGGCCCAAAAAAAGCCCATCAAGCAGTTAAATACAGACAGTAATGTCATGTGCTCTGAGGCTTTACTCAGCCTGGACTGCAGGTCTGGTCTGTGATTTAAAGAGTTCCTCTATTTTACACATGGCATGGCATGGGGTCCCATGGTGCTAAAGCAGAATGGACAGACAGTGCTGTGACCCCATGCCATGCCATGTGTAAAATAGAGGAACTTTTTAAAACACTGACCAGACCTGCAGTGAATCATCAAATATTATAAAGACTTTGGGCACACTCTACAGAAAACTTCTATTTACAATATAGATTAGCAAACTGTGACATAACTTGAGGAGCAGGACATGAAGAAGTCAGCCTCAGGAAGAGCAAACTGGGGATGTTATAAAATCATATTCTAATTCACTTTTATATGCAAGCAGCACCCAGTGGCAGGAAGGGAGAAGTGCGCGTCTAAAGGGAAGCCAGGGGTGCTGTACATTTTAAAACACTGGGAAGGGAAGCAGTACTGTCACTGGCTGCGTGTCGCTGATGATTTTCAGCCTGATTTGTGGGCAGCACAGGGGCTTAACGGGCGGCAGGGCCGCCATCAGGAATTATGGGGCCACTTACACAGCTTCAGGCATGGGCCCCCTGGAGCAGAGAACCGGGATGGGGGGTGCTGCCGCCTGAAATTGAGAAGCAGGGGGGGGGGCTGCCGCAAATTTAGAAGCGGGGGGCCCTTTACAAAAAAAGAAATAAAGAAAGAAATAAAGAAAAATATATATAAAAAAGGGGTGTAGCCATCCGGGGCCCTGGGGACCTCTGGGCCCTTTTAATAAAAATAAAAAAGAAATAAAAAATATATTTTAAAAAGGGGGTTGCCATTGCCATCTGGGGCCCTGGGGACCTCTGGGCCCTTTAATATGTTTTTTTTAATAAAAATAAATTACAAAAAAAAGGGGGTTGCCATCCGGGACCTCTGGGCCCTTTAATAAAAAAAATATATATAAAGAAACATTTATAAAAAAAAAGGGGGGGTTGCCATCCAGGGCCCTGGGGACCTCTGGGCCCTTAAATAAAAAATAAATAAAAAAATATATAAACAAAAATAAAAAAATAAACATTTATAAAAAAGATAAAGGGTGTTTGCCACATGGGGACCTCTGAGCCCTTTAATAAAAAAAAATAAATAAATAAATAAATAAATATATATATATATATATATATATATATATATATATATATATATATATATATATATATATATATATATATATATATATATATAAAGAAAAAAAAGAAATAAAATATATAAAAAAAATGTTTTTTATAAAAAAAAGGGGGTTGCCATCCGGGGCCCTGGGGACCTCTGGGTCCTATAATAATAATAACAAACATTTATATATATATATATATATATATATATATATATATATATATATATATATATATATAAAAAGATTTTTTTTAATAAAAAAAGGGGGGTTGTCATCCGGGGCCCTGGGGAACAATGGGCCCCTGGGGACCCCCAGACCTCTAAAAAAAATTGGCCCTTTAATAAAAAATAAAATAAAAATATATTAAAAAATTGTCCCTTTAATAAAAATATATAATTTTTTTTTTATTTAAAAATAAATAAAAAAAAGGGGGGTTGCCATCTGGGGCCCTGGGGTCCTCCGGGCCCCGGGGGGCCTCCGGACCCCTAAAAAAAAAAAAAAAAAAAAAAAAAAAATTTTTTTTTTTTTTTTCAAAGGGGGATGCTTTGGGCCCCCAACAGTGACAGGGCCCAGGGCACCTGCCCCATTTGCCCTGCGGTAAAGACGGCCCTGTGGGCACTGATAGGTGGTCACTGGGCAGAAATGGTCACTAAGAGGTGGCACTGATGGACACTGGGTGGCACTGATGGACACTGAGGGGTGGCACTGATGGCATTGCTGGGCATCATTTCAGTCAGTGCCCATGTTGCCAGTCAGTGCCCATTTGTGTAACAGACAGACTGCAGGGGTCAGGAGTATGTAACAAACAGTGTGCGGGGGTCAGGATTATGTAACACTCAAAGGATAATAATGAGGCAGCAGTGGCAGTGCAGTGAATGGTGGGTGGGGTTGGGTTGCAAGTTGCAGGTGTAAGGAGTATGTAACAAACAGACTGCAAAGGTCAGAAGAATGTAACAGTGTGCGGGGGGGGGGTCAGGAGTATGTAACTAAAAGACTGCAGGGGTCAAGAGTCTGTAACAGAGTGCAGGGGTCAGAAGTGATTATTTTTTTTATTTTTAATGAGTGCAAGACATTCTTTGATTGGATGAGGCAGCGGCATCACAATCTCCAGCGTATCCAATAAGAGTATGTCTTGTATTCATTGAAAACAATACACACCATCCTGTCAGTGTGTAAATATGAAGTGGCTGCAAATCGGACGCAGGAGATCAGCAGCACTGAGATCTTAAAAACTAAAATAAGGCAAAAAGTATTCTTTTTAAAAGAAGAAAAAAAAGAAGATAATTGTACATAACGCACATCGCTTTAGCAAACTGTGCGCAGAATAATAGCTTCAACCTTGAAATTCAGATCTCATCCCCGGCCCCCCCGGTTGTTGGCTCCCCCCCATCCCCCACACACAATTTGAAATCAATCTACATGAAATCCTCGTCATTTTTTGGACGGCTTCCCGTGACGTTACACGCACCGTCTTGCCCGGCATCCACTTGTCGGGAATAATAGCCTTTTACAACCGGCAATTAGTTCGCCCAAAAGAGCGATTGTTCTTGGATGGGGCCGGCGTCACTCCAACACAACATTTTATAAACAGCAGCTGTCCGGAAACGCGGAGAACATCTGTCAGACGGAAGGCGAGAAAAAAAACGCAGTTTCCAGTTAAAAGTCGGATCCGTGTCGCTGTTCTTCGCTGATGGGCTGTTTATGATTGGCGCACTGCGGCCGGGATCACCGTCATGTATAATAGGCCTGAAGTCTTGCATGTGCATGGACTGCCGGCAAAGGACTACAGACACAACCCTTCCAATATTTAACTGCCATATACCCTCGCCGGCCACTTTATTAGGTAGACTTTGCTAGTACCGGGTTGGACCCCCTTTGGCCTTCATTCTTGATGCCAAGTCATGCAGTCATCTGGTAGCCTTATTGCTTACCGAAAGCTTGATTTAGGACTATTCGAAATGTTTACCAATAATACAACTGGGCCCCGACGCTAGCCGGCTGAGGAATTAGGACAAAACACTGTTACTTTACAGTTACTACATATAGGCCCAGATTCTCAAAGGGCTTACGACGGCGCAACGCAATGTGCGCCGTCGTAAGTCCTAATCTGGGCCGTCGTATCTATGCAACTGATTCTTAGAATCAGTTACGCATAGATATCCATTAGATCCGACAGGCGTAAGGCTCTTACGCTGTCAGATCTTAAATGCAATTTTTTTTCGCCGCTAGGTGTCGCCTCCGTCGTTTTCGCCGTTGAGTATGCAAATTATCAAAATACGCGAATTCCCGAACATACGTGCGGTCGACGCAGTGAAGTTACGACGTTTACGTTAAGATTTGCGACACGTAAAGTTGCCCCTGCTATATGAGGGGCAACCAATGTTAAGTATGGCCGTCATTCCCGCGTCAAAATTTAAAAATTTACGTTGTTTGCGTAAGTCGTCCGTGAATGGGGCTGGACGCCATTTACGTTCACGTCGAAACCAATGACGTCCTTGCGACGTCATTTAGCGCAATGCACGTCGGGAAATTTTAGGGACGGCGCATGCGCAGTACGTTCAGCGTGGGAACGCGCCTAATTTAAATAATCCACGCTCCTACCCGGCTCATTTGAATTAGACGGGCTTGCGCCGGGGGATTTACGCTACGCCGCGGCAACTTTACAGGCAAGTGCTTTGTGAATAAAGCACTTGCCTGTAAAACTTGCGGCGGCGTATTGTAAATGACATACGTTACGCCGCCGCAGTTTTACGCCCATCTACGAGAATCTGGGCCATAGACTTTTACTTATTGCTAATGCTAGGACGTACCTCTCAGGGGCCATTGCATCCGGTCCTAGCCATCCTCCTACAGTGCATAGATACAACTAGGTGTTGGAAACGTTCCTTTAGAGATTTTGCTCCATAGTGACATGATAACATCACGCAGTTGCCGCAGATTTTTCAGCTGCCTATCCATGACGCCAGTCTCCCGTTTTTCCACATGCCAAAGGTGCTCTATTGGATGCGATTTGGTGAGTGTGGAGGCCATTGGAGCGCAGTGACCTCATTGTCCAGTGGTGAGATTATTGGAGATTTGTGACATGGTGACATTATCCTGCTAGAAGGAGCCATCAGAAGATGGGTACTTGGTAGTCATAAAGGGATGGACATGGTCACCAACAATACTCAGGAAGGCCGTGGGGTTTAAACCATGTTCATTTGGTACTAAGAGGCCCAATGTGTGCCAAGGAAATATCCCCCCCCCCACACCATTACACCACCACCACCAGTCTGAACCAGTGATACCCCATCCCCTACACCATTACACCCTGACCACCAGCCTGAACCAGTGATACCCCATCCCCCGCACCATTACACACCCACCACCAGCCTGAACCGGTGATACCCCATCCCCCACACCATTAAATTCCCACCACCAGCCTTAACCGGCGATACAAGGCAGGATGGATCCATGTGCCAAATTCTGACCCCACCATCTGAATGTCGCAGCTGAAATCCAGACTCATCAGACCAGGCAACGTTTTTCCAATCTTCTGTTGTCCAATGTTGGTGATCCTGTGCCAATTGTAGCCTTGGTTTCCTGTTCTTAGCTGAAAGGAGTGGCACCTGGTGTGGTCTTCTGCTGCTGTAGTCCATCTGCTTCAAGGTTGGATGTGTTGTGTGTTCAGAGATGGTATTCTGCATACCTTGGATGTCCACGGGCTGAACAAAAGGACCAATGGCGCGTTGCCGCTAGAGGAAATCTGTCCCAACTGAGCATTCGCCAAAGATGCCTCAGTGCGCCAACCCGCACCTGCGCAGAAGACCTGATGGAAAAGGCAGGAAAATGCCCAGGAGGCACACAGGAAGTGACCTCAACCTGATGGAAAAGACAGGCAAATACCCAGGAGGCACACAGGAAGTGACCTCAACCTGATGGAAAAGACAGGCAAATACCCAGGAGGCACACAGAAAGTGACCTCAACCTGATGGAAAAAAGGTGGGAAAATTCCCAGGAGACGCACAGGAAGTGACCTCAACCTGATGGAAAAAAGGTGGTAAAATGCCCAGGAGGTGCACAGGAAGTGACCTCAACCTGATGGAAAAAAGGTGGGAAAATTCCCAGGAGACGCACAGGAAGTGACCTCAACCTGATGGAAAAAAGGTGGGAAAATTCCCAGGAGACGCACAGGAAGTGACCTCAACCTGATGGAAAAAAGGTGGGAAAATGCCCAGGAGACGCACAGGAAGTGACCTCAACCTGATGGAAAAAAGGTGGGAAAATTCCCAGGAGATGCACAGGAAGTGACCTCAACCTGATGGAAAAAAGGTGGGAAAATGCCCAGGAGGCGCACAGGAAGTGACCTCAAACCTCCCTATATAAGTCCAGCCCAGACACTGCCAAATTGCTGGATTATCTTCAGTTCCCTTTGTTCCTGTGCTAGTGTGTGATCTGTCTGAACTTGTTGTGACCTAGAAACCTATTTGACTACTATTGATTGCTGTTTGCCATTGACCTCAGATTTATACCTTGACCATTCTACTTCTTTGCCCCTTTAGTACTCAGCTGCCAGATTGGAACCGACCCCGGCTTGGATCTCGACCATTCTTCTTCTGATTAACCCTTCTGTACTTCGTTGCCAGAACGGACTTGACCTCGGCTCGGATCTCGGACTAAGGCTGGCACAGTGCTCCGCACCCCTGGCACCTGTGCCACTCGGTGTCCACCAAGTCTCTGTCTCCGCCTCCAGAGGCTTCAAGGACCCGAGGTGCAAGGGGGGCCTCCCCACTACTTTGGTCTCACCTCAGGTACGTGGCCCTCCTGACACCTAGTTATTAGAGATAGGGCAAAAAACATTGTTTGGTGTGGTAATAATAGGCCACCAGGACCCTGTGGTCTATCGTGATTGACTTAGAAGTAAAGAAGTACAACTTACATAATGTCAAGTCAGAGTGTTCACCTATACAGTGAATCAGTGAGTTCTTTTCTCTCTGGACCTCCCCATGAACACAGCTGGAGAGCGAGCATTTCACTCACCACTGGGCTTTATTGTAGAGTTGAGTGCCCTCCTTCCCTTCCAGAATGAGCCCAGTGGTGGATGAAACACATCAAAGGCGGAGATCCCTCCATCCATGCTGTTTAGTATAGATAGAGGCAGGGGAGGGCTGGCAGGGGGGGCAGGGTGGAAATCTCCCCCCTGGGTGGTGACACTATGCACAGCCACCGGCCACCACTACCAAATGCTGTTTTTGCAGAGCAGGAATATGCCTGCTGGATCTCTGTTAACACAGGTCACGGCCGCTGCTCACCTCCCACTGTGCAGCCGTGCTTATGTCAGCTCCGAGGTAGATGGCTGCAGAGCTGAGCTATGTCTCGTCTCACACATAGCTCAGTCTCAGCGCACACCAGTGCTGACATCCCCTTCTCTCTCTGAGAGATGAAGCTCATCTGCTCCTCCTCCTTCTGAGTCTGCCCTGCCCACACTCCCCGGGCATGTGTGGGCACTGGACAGGAAGTTTGAACCCAAAAAAGCATCAGACAGCCTGCCTGCGCCTCAGCCCTCAGCCTCCATCCTGGTAAGCTCACCCTCTCTAAGCTCTCCTGCCTCCCGGTGTATAAAAAGGGGTGCTCTGTGGACTTTGTTAAAGGGGAAGGGGGGGCAAGCTTTGGTGAGCAGAGACCCTCTTTACACAATAGTCCACAGCATGCACCCTTAAATCAAGTTTCCCAGAACACCTCTGATGTAAGGGGAGGCTCTGTGCAGACTCTGTGCGGACTCTCATGTAAGGGGGGCCTCTGTGCGGACTCTCATGTAAGGGGGGGCCTCTGTGCGGACTCTGATGTAAGGGGGGCCTCTGTGCGGACTCTGATGTAAGGGGGGGCCTCCGACTGTTTTCCTCGATCCATCACTTTTCCACGCTCTATGGGCCACTTGACTGGACACTCCCCCCAGGCCTAAGGCTGCCAGCCCTCCCCTGGATAGAGGAAACAAATGGATTGTGAATCCAAAGGCAGGCTAGCTCAAGTCTGTGTTACTAGATACTCGATAAGTCCTAGTTATTAGAGAAAGGACAAAAAAACATTATTTGGTGTGGTAGTAATGGGCCTGCCGGGACCCCGGGGTCTGTAATGATTGTCTTAGAAGTAAAGAAGTACAACTTACAGTATGTAACTTCGAGTCCAAGCATTAACCTATACGGTGAATCAGTGAGTTCGAAAAAATTGCAGGGCAAGGGGTGTTCGCAATGCGCCGTGGCGTGTCATCTAATTCCCAAGAAGCAATACAATGTGTCTTCACACTAAGGAACCTGTCATCAGAAATGATTCCTGTTTTCTTCAATTTTCGGTAATAGGTGAAAGCACATCCTACCCATTACCTCCCTTCTCCTCACACTCAGATGTACAGTAACACTTTTTTTGATGAGAGCAATTTCCAGATGAAATGTAATAGAGGGAAAAAATATATATAGTTTTGACGCGTGTCACTTCAAAGTGTGGCTGCGTTTCATCTTTGCTTTTTATCTGAAAGGTATTTTTCTATTTTCCACAAATATACGTAGGCAGAAAAGCTTATTGTCAAGAGGGCCACGTACCTGAGGTGAGATCGAAGTAGTGGGGAGGCCTCCCTTGCACCTCAGGTCCTTGAAGCCTCTGGAGATGGAGAAAGAGACTTGGTGGACGCCGAGTGGCACGGTGCCAGGGGTGCGGAGTACCGGGCAAGCCTTAGTCCGGGATCCGAGATAAGGGTCAAGTCCACTCTGGCAACTAAGTACAGAAAGGTTAATCAGAAGAAGAATGGTCAAGATCCAAGCCGGGGGCAGTTCCAATCTGGCAGCTGAGTACAAAAGGGGCAAAGAAGTAGAATGGTCAAGGTACAAATCCGAGGTCAAATGGCAAGCAGCAATCAAGAGTAGTCAAATATATTTCCAGGTCACAACAAGGTAAGACAGATCTCACACTAGCACATGAACAAGGGGGACTGAAGAGAATCCAGCAATTTGGCAGTGTCTGGGCTGGGCTTATATAGGGAAGTTTGAGGTCACTTCCTGTGCGCCTCCTGGGCATTTTCCCGCCTTTTTCCCCATCAGGTTGAGGTCACTTCCTGTGCACCTCCTGGGTATTTTCCTGCCTTTTTCTATCAGGTTGAGGTCACTTCCTGTGCACCTCCTGGGCATTTTCCTGCCTTTTTTCCCCATCAGGTTGAGGTCACTTCCTGTGCACCTCCTGGACATTTTCCTGCCTTTTTTCACATCAGGCTGAGGTCACTTCCTGTGCACCTCCTGGGTATTTTCCTGCCTTTTTCCAACAGGTTGGGGTCACTTCCTGTGTGCCTCCTGGGCATTTTCCCGCCTTTTTTTCATCAAGTTGAGGTCACTTCCTGTGCGCCTCCTGGGCATTTTCCTGCCTTTTTCCATCAGGTTGAGGTCACTTCCTTTGTGCCTCTTGGGAATTTTCCCGCCTTTTTTTCCATCAGGTTAAGGTCACTTTCTGTGTGTCTCCTGGGCAGGGCTGGACTTACCATTGGGCTTGACTGGGCTCAAGCCCATGGCCCCCGCCCAATAGGGGGCCCCGGGCCCAATCGCACCAACCCCCCCCTGTTCGCGGCAATCGTGGCAACCCCCTCCCGTAATTTTGCGGCAATTTCGGCACCCCCCACTTAACAACTTCGGGCAGATGGATGTAATTCTCGGCAGCCCCTCTCGCTCAAGAACCTTGATGCTCCAGGGGCCCCCTTCACTGCAGCTGTGTAAGGGGCCCCAAAATTACTGACGGCGGCCCTGGGAAGAGGTCCAGCCCCCCCTGATCGGTCGGCGGTAACAACCCACCCCCCGCTTCTCTGCTCCAGGGGGCCCCTTCGATTATTAAGCCCAGGGGCCCCCACCACCCTAAATCCTGCCCTGCTCCTGGGCATTTTCCTGCCTTTTTCCATCAGGTTGAGGTCACTTCCTGTACGCCTCCTGGGTATTTTCCTGCCTTTTTCCATCAGGTTGAGGTCACTTCCTGTATACCTCCTGGGTATTTTCCTGCCTTCTTCCATCAGGTCTTCTGCGTAGGTGCGGGTTGGCGCATTGAGGCGTTTTTGGGGCATGTTCAGTTGGCACGGATTTCCTCTTGCGGCAACGTGCCATTGGTGCATGCGTAGTAATCCCTGGACTCTTACATTTATCCTTCTGAACAGAGGTTTAAGCACAGACCTTTGGGCCCCAAAGCATTGTTTCGACTGGGGCCCCCTGGGGCCTGCTTTTTAAATCTTTTTTTCAATGTCCTTTATACCATGTATGTATCTATGTCTCAATAAATATTACCATTTTCTATAGCCTTATTGTTTACTGTGCCTTTAAAGTCAAATCTTGGGTCACCTTTTTGGGACCCCCTTTTTTTGTATTTCCATAACTATCTACAGATGAGGCAATGTGAGTGTTTTTTTTTCTCTTATGTCTGTAATAATTTTGGTGTTTCATAAAGTCTTTCAAGTGAGATAAACTTTTGTACCAGGCACTCCTCCGTGCACATCCAAGGTCAGGACAGACAGGTGAGCTGACAGAATAATGTGACTTAAACAAATTGGAACTCTCTAGAGCAGCCTTTCTCAACCTTTTTGCCCCAGAGGAACCCTTGAAATAAATTTCAGATCTCAGGGAACCCCCGGTAGGATTAGTCCTTTGGTTGTCATTGGGAAGAATCCCCTACATTGTGTGGTACATGGTAAGAAGTCCACCCTTACAGAGGTAACCAGAATGACTCCCTGGCAGTCATGCCACTGGGGCTGCCAAGTGACGTTCGACCTGGAACAATGCAGGCACCATCAGATCCCAACTGATCAGTGGCAGTGCTGGCAGGGAGTTGGGATCAGTGGCAGTGCTGGCGGGGAGTTGGGATCAGTGGCAATGCTGGTGGAAGTTGGGATGAGGGGCAATTCTGACGGGAAGTTGGGATGAGGGGCAATGCTGGTAGAAAGGTGGGATGAGGGGCAATGCTGGTGGGGAGTTGTGATGAGTGTCAATTCTGGTGGGGATTTGGGATGGATGGCAATGCTGGCTGGAAGTTGGGATGAGTGGCAATGATGGCGGGAAGTTGTGATGAGTGGCAATGCTGGCGGGAAGTTGGGATGAGGGGCAATGGTGGTGGGGAGTTGGGATGAGTGTTAGTGCTGGCGGGAAGTTGGGATGAGGGTCAATGCTGGTGGGAAATTGGGATGAGGGGCAATGGTGGCGGGGAGTTGGGATGAGTGTTAGTGCTGGCGGGAAGTTGGGATGAGGGTCAATGCTGGTGGGAAATTGGGATGAGGGGCAATGGTGGCGGGGAGTTGGGATGAGTGGTAGTGCTGGGGGGAGTTGTGAGGGGTGGCAATGCTGGTGGGGAGTTTGGATGGGTAGCAATGCTGGCGGGAAGTTGGGATGAGGGGCAATGCTGGCTGGAAGTTGGGATGAGTGGCAATGATGGCGGGAAGTTGTGATGAGTGTCAATGCTGGCGGGAAGTTGGGATGAGGGGCAATGGTGGCGGGGAGTTGGGATAAGTGTTAGTGGTGGCGGGAAGTTGGGATGAGGGTCAATGCTGGTGGGAAATTGGGATGAGGGGCAATGGTGGCGGCACTGGCGGGGAGTTGGAATGAGTGGTAGTGCTGGGGGGAGTTGTGAGGGGTGGCAATGCTGGTGGGGAGTTGGGATGAGTGGCAGTGCTGTGGGGGAGTTCAGATCAGCCAACTTAGGTGCTCTTGATCAAGGTCATCCGCTGATCTGAGAACTGTAGTGGGGACTTTTAACGGCAACTCTAATCACAGGTAGTGTTACTCACTGTGTCTCCGACTTGGTGGTGTCTCGCAGCAGTGACACCTTTGCCGAACTCAGGAGATGGGGTCTCCTCCAGCCCCTCCTACTTCACATTCCTCACCAGTCAGCTGACCTCTAGTCTCTGCCCCCCCCCCCAGCCATGCCGAGAATTGAATGGGCGGCTGCAAAGAGGCTGAGTGGGCGGCCGCGGGCTCCAGGGAGAACACAATAAGGCTGGGAGAACGATACAGGCTTCAGGAACAGCCCAGGATTCGGTGACCCCTGGAAAATCATCATTCGACCCCCGGGGGGGGGGGCAGGTTGAGTGTCGCAACGAAAGGGTTAAAAGCTCCACCAGATAAGGAAGTGTTCCCGAGCCTTGACTTGTTGGGGGAAAAAGCTCAGTTTGGAAAAGTTTGACCTTCTTTTTGTATCTTTCCCTGAAATAGATACATTTACAGATTCCTTCTCTTTACATTGTAAATATAGGGCAGGTCGTAACAACGCGTTTTGCATTTTAGGGCAGGTCGTAACAACGCGTTTTGCATTTCTCAAGAAAAGTTAGGTAGGGAAAAGGTGTTTGACGGCTCTCTGACAATACGGAAAGGCACCTCAGGGAAAAAAAAAAAAAACGTCTATAAATAAAGTAAATACTGGGAGTGAAATTTTTACAAGTACACAGTGGTGTTAAAATATCTATTTGAGGCACCTCGTGGCGCGATGATGTCACGTGTCCCCCCCGAGCCGTCCCCGGACTGGATGAATGAAAATCAGATAATTATAAAACCGGTCATTCGCCACAGAACCCGAGGACGCGTTGAAGGCGACTCACATGTAACGTTCCCACCGAAGCAATTTAATCAAGATAATTACTTGTAATTAGTTTGTCTTGCCAAAAAAAAACGAGAAAAATGACAGCCGTGATAATGAGCTCAGACACCGAGGTTCATCATTTCATAGATATGTGGGATGATTTGTACTCAGAACATAATACAAATAATACAAACGCCGATCGTATGATATGACTCACGCTACGAGTGGAGGAAGGACGGGGCATACGGGGGCTTTGCCTGGGATACCACCCTTCCGAGGGGCCCTGGAATCTGCATGTCCTCTGGATTATGCATTCAGACAAAAGCAGGTGAAAGTACATAAAATATATTGTTCTGTTTTGTTGCTTTACACGTTGACTCCTTAGACCCAATCTGTTTGGATAGTGAAGTCATTTGCTGCCTGAAGACACAAAAGTTGAATCCAGTGCCGGGACAAGGTCATCTAGAACCAAGGCGAACATGCCAAAGTGTGCCCCCCCCCCCAAGTTGTAGGAGCATTATATGCCAGCAACCCCCCCCAGGATGTATGAGCATTATGTGCCATCAACCCCCCCCCCCAAGATGTATGAGCATTATGTGTCATCAACCCCCCCCCAAGATGTATGAGCATTATGTGCCATCAACCCCCCCAGGATGTATGAGCATTATGTGCCATCAACCCCCCCCCCCAAGATGTATGAGCATTATGTGCCATCAACCCACCCCCCCAAGATGTATGAGCATTATGTGTCATCAACCCCACCCCAAGATGTATGAGTATTATGTGTCATCAACCCCACCCCAAGATGTATGAGCATTATGTGTCATCAACCCCACCCCAAGATGTATGAGCATTATGTGTCATCAACTCCCCCCCCCAAGATGTATGAGCATTATGTGTCATCAACCCCCCCCCCAAGATGTATGAGCATTATGTGCCATCAACCCCCCCCCCAAGATGTATGAGCATTATGTGTCATCAACCCCACCCCAAGATGTATGAGCAGTATGTGTCATCAACCCCACCCCAAGATGTATGAGTATTATGTGCCATCAACTCCCCCCCCCAAGATGTATGAGCATTATGTGTCATCAACCCCCCCCCCCAAGATGTATGAGCATTATGTGTCATCAACCCCACCCCAAGATGTATGAGTATTATGTGTCATCAACCCCCCCCCCAAGATGTATGAGCATTATGTGCCATCAACCCCCCCCCCCAAGATGTATGAGCATTATGTGTCATCAACCCCCCTCCCAAGACGTATGAGCATTATGTGCCATCAACCCCCCCCCCCCAAGATGTATTAGCATTATGTGCCATCAACCCCCCCCCCCCCAAGATGTATTAGCATTATGTGTCATCAACCCCCCCCCCCCCCCCAAGATAAGATGTATGAGCATTATGTGTCATCAACCCCACCCCAAGATGTATGAGCATTATGTGTCAGAACCCCCCCCCGAGATGTATGAGCATTATGTGTCATCAACCCCACCCCAAGATGTATGAGTATTATGTGCCATCAACTCCCCCCCCCCCAAGATGTATGAGCATTATGTGTCATCAACCCCCCCCCCCCCAAGATGTATGAGCATTATGTGCCATCAACCCCCCCCCCAAGATGTATGAGCATTATGTGTCATCACCCCCCCCCCCCCAAGATGTATGAGCATTATGTGCCATCAACCCCTCCCCCCCAAGATGTATGAGCATTATGTGTCATCAACCCCCCCCCCTAGATGTATGAGCATTATGTGTCATCAACCCCCCCCCCAAGATTTATGAGCATTATGTGTCATCATCCCCCCCCCAAGATGTATGAACATTATGTGCCATCAACCCCCCCCCCCCAAGATGTATGAGCATTATGTGCCATCAAACCCCCCCCCAAGATGTATGAGCATTATGTGCCAGAACCCCCCCCCCAAGATGTATGAGCATTATGTGCCAGACCCCCCCCCCCAAGATGTATGAGCATTATGTGCCAACCCCCCTCCCCCTATGATGTATGAGCATTATGTGCCAGAACCCCCCCCCCAAGATGTATGAGCATTATGTGCCAGACCCCCCCCCCAAGATGTATGAGCATTATGTGCCAAACCCCCCTCCCCCTAAGATGTATGAGCATTATGTGCCAAACCCCCCCCCCCCCAAGATGTATGAGAATTATGTGCCATCAACCCCCCCCAAGATGTATGAGCATTATGTGCCAGAACCCCCCCCCCCCAAGATGTATGAGAATTATGTGCCATCAACCCCCCCCCAAGATGTATGAGCATTATGTGCCAGAACCCCCCCCCCCCCCCCAAGATGTATGAGAATTATGTGCCAGCAAACCACACTTCCCCCAAGATGTATAAATAACATACATATTTCTGTATATAATATATATATATATTTAATATCATATTAATATTTCTGTATGTAATATCTTATAAAGAAAATAGCTGTAAATGTTTTAAATATTATTAATAATAATAATAATAATAATAATAATTATATATATATATATATAAATAATATTAATATTTCTGTATGTAATAGTTTATAAAAGAAATTGATCAAAGCCCTAAAAGCTTTTCCTTCCAGGATTTAATAACGATGATGTAGCAGGAGACGGATCAGCCATAAATAAAACAATCGATGGAATATTCACAACGTTCTCCATGGATCAGCGGACATGATCGGGCTCCGTGACTCGTCTCTCCTTGTTACCGGCTGGAGGATTAAAAGAGGATTTTGCCTTCTCGGCTGACACTTGTTTTGTTGCTTTGCTGTATGCTAATCACTTCCATTCTATTATATCGGGGAACCAGACAATGACTATTTTAGGTCAGTCTTCCAGACGGCAAAGCTTTGCGGATTCCTAAAACCTGATCTCCAGTCATGTATAAAAGACACTAATTATTGCCGCACTGTAGTCATTAAAACATCTGTAAATTGTTATTATTTTTTTATTTGTATTTTTTACAGGCAAGCATTTTAAGTACCTAAATTTGCCTTGCAGTCCCCGTAAAGCAAAGCTCATAGAGGGGGGAGGGATTAGTAGCATTAAGAGCATGCCGACAGGAGGAGAGAGCCAGGGGAGGGCTGGGCCGGGGGGCAGGGTGGCAATTGCCTCCCAGGCCGCTCTAACTTATGTTCAAAATGGTCAGCAGCCTCTGTCTTTTACCATCTTTTTTTATTCTGCACTAGGAAGTCGGGTCGGGGGCATGGCCACAGCGGCTCGCCACTAGCTGTTGCATTCCGGGAGTTATAGTCCACGCTCAAGCTCCCGGTGGGTGGAAAACAGAGCAGCGCAGAGGAAACTACAACTCCCTGGGACCGGATTCTTGGAAGAGGCAGTGCGTGCCAGGGAGTCAGGACACAGGGCTGGGCGCTGGCTGCAACTTGACCCCAGGCCCAGGAGCATTACCCCCCCCCCAGGAGGCCTTGGCATGCTAGGACATGCTGAGCTGAGATCACTGAGGTGAGAGACCCTTACACCCCTAGCTGACCCCCCATCTCCCCCCCACCATACACCCCATGTAACCTGCCCCAGTGATCAGGCTGCATTGATGGGCACTGGTGAGGCTGCATTGAAAAAACAGGTGGGCCATGGATGGTGAGCTCATTCTACGGTTCAATGGGCCACTTAACTGGACTTGCCCCCCAGCCCTAAGGCTGCCAGCCCTCCCCTGGGGAGAGCAGACTGATAGAAAGATAACCACATCAGTCTGCTGCTTCTCCTTTCACTGTCCAATCACAGGCTGGGGGGGAATCATGCCTCCTCCTTAGCTAAGTGATGTGCTTTGCAGGAAAACAAAATTCAGCACATCCCCGCCGACAGGGCGTTGCTCCCCACATCGGGGTCCTTTCATATTTTACATTTTTTTGCCTTCCTCTGGGTTGGCTTCAGTGGCGGCTGGTGTACAATTTTTTTTTCACAAACAAACTGAAATAAATAAATAAAAATCAATTGCAGCCACTCTGCCCATCAACTGCAGCCAGTGTGCATCCCCCACCTGCCCTTCACGCGCCTCAATCTCTTCTCCCGCACTCTCTTCCCGTCCTCTGCTGTGATTGGACGCCTGACAGGCGGCGGTCTAATCACAGCGCCTGTCGTTGCAGCCAATCAGGTGACAGGTAACACAGACCCGGCGCACCTGATTGGCGGAGAGGCGGCTCAGTGTTAGGAAAGCGATCCTGAGTGAACAGCAAACGCCCAGCATGGCGCCCGCTGTTCACCTTTGTGGAGCAAAAAAAAATCCAAAAAATACCCCAGCGCTGTAATTCAGGTGCCCAGGGCCCGACAAAGGGCCGGGCACCTGAATAGGGGGCGGCAGCGGGGACCATAGATAGATTCATGCAACGCCAAAGTACAGGTCAGGTCAAGGTGTTTTGGGTGCTCCCCTTCGGCAGCCAATCAGTGGGAGTTGGTCATCCCGCTGTGCATGCTTGCGAGCACAGTCCAACACCTCGACAAATTCAGACTCTCAATGGCGAAATAAACTCTTGTTTCCGTTGCGAGGGGTAACAGCCAATCCCGGACGAGCCCCCACGTGTAGCACTACCCCCAAAAGAGCTACTGGTTTGTTTTGGGCGGCATGTTACCTTTATTTCTTCGCCGTCTAGGGTATCAGATGAGAGTTGAAAAAAAGTTCAATGTCCACACTTTAGACTTCTTTTTCTTTGATTTATTTGCTGAACTTGGCAAAAGAATAAACTAAGTAGTTGAAGAGGTGGAAGGGTAACAGGTAATAGGTTCAGGTGCACAACTTCTGCCTGGAAACACTCCTGCTTCCAGCAACGCAGCTTTCGTCGCCACTCTAGCCAGAACGGGTATTGTGCACCCGGTTAGGCCTCTCTCACTAGCCTAGCAGCCGGAATGGCGCATGGAAATTGGTAAAGTCTCTGCCACAGACCTTCCCAAAGATGGAGGTATGTTCGGTCCAAAATCCTCTCAACACAGGATTCAGCACCCGGATCTCTCCCGATTAACTTCTTGTAAACCTAGAACTGACAGGCGACCATCATTCAACCTTTCAGTAATGGTGTGTCCTTCAATGAAGTTCAAGGCCTCTCCTGAGATACCAGCCTCGTGCTCGGTGCTCTCCAAGATAGGTTCTTCATCGAGTGGCTTCCTCCCTCAGGACGGACAGCACAGGACCACTGTGCAAACGTAGACCCAGTCTGACTACCGGGCCTACTTAGTTGATCACAGCCCCGGACCATCGTGGAACACTTGAACACGCACCCCCGGCCAGGAGGGCCACTCACGGGGGGGTGGTGGGACAACAGACCAACGATCGACGACCCCGGTCCAATGGCGTCTGTGCCTTAAATACTCCTCCCCAGCATGCATGGCAGGATGACCAACTCCCACTGATTGGCTGCCGAAGGGGAACACCCAAAACACCTTGACCTGACGCTGCCACCCTTGGCCTGAGGTGGCAACGGCACCCCAGACAACCATAGTGATCACTCACATTACAGCCATGGCTGGAACAGAGGCCTAAAATTTGGAAAAAATCATATGGTCTGAGTCAACTACTGTAACTCTCAGACTGCCCTCTAAATTTAAAGCAGCGCCGGCTAAAAAGTAGCAGGCCGCTACACACTCCCCCCCGCTAAACTAGACACTGTCCCCAGTGTGAAAACAATGGCGTCTCAAGCCTGAGTGCCCACACCTGAACCCATTTAAACAATGCAATAGCAGAGAGGAAAAGAGAGGGAATAATAAAATGATAACAAGTGTTATCACATCACAGCATTTTGTACAATTCACATTATTATTCCTATCTATCTAGAACAGGGGTGGCAAACACAAGGCCCGCGGGCCGAATCCGGCCAGCCAGGCTTTGCCATGTGGCTGGCGCAGCGGGTGCAACGGATTGTCACCGATCGGTATACCACGCGATCCGCAGCCTTGGCCATAGGAAAGTCCCCGGCTTCGGCATAGCTCCGGAGCGGCGGCCATCTGGTACACCCGGCGGCGGCTGTTTTGTCAGGAAGTGACGATTCACCCCCGCCATCTTGCTCCACCCCAGAAGAGACAGTCGGCTTAGTAACCAGTGCACGGCGTGACACTGCACTGCCTCAGCTCACAGATTTTAGACCCGGGACCACAACCGCAGACATAAGGAGAAAGTATCTGAGATCTGCACCTGCAGGTAGGAGAGACAGCATCACCCGGAGAGCATGGCTGTCTGTACTGAGCGGAGGAGGGGGACACCTGTGACACCAGAGAGGAGAGGAGGGGGACCAGTGTCACTGGGGTCCCCCTCCTCTCCTCTCTGGTGTCACTGGGGTCCCCCTCCTCTCCTCTCTGGTGTCACTGGGGTCCTCCTCCTCTCCTCTCTGGTGTCACTGGGGTCCCCCTCCTCTCCTCTCTGGTGTCACTGGGGTCCCCCTCCTCTCTGGTGTCACTGGAGTCCCCCTCCTCTCTGGTGTCACTGGGGTCCCCCTCCTCTCTGGTGTCACTGGGGTCCCCCTCCTCTCTGGTGTCACTGGGGTCCCTCTCCTCTCTGGTGTCACTGGGGTCCCCCTTCACTCTGGTGTCACTGGGGTCCCTCTCCTCTCTGGTGTCACTGGGGTCCCCCTCCTCTCTGGTGTCACTGGAGTCCCCCTCCTCTCTGGTGTCACTGGGGTCCCCCTCCTCTCTGGTGTCACTGGGGTCCCCCTCCTCTCTGGTGTCACTGGGGTCCCTCTCCTCTCTGGTGTCACTGGGGTCCCTCTCCTCTCTGGTGTCACTGGGGTCCCCCTTCACTCTGGTGTCACTGGGGTCCCTCTCCTCTCTGGTGTCACTGGGGTCCCTCTCCTCTCTGGTGTCACTGGGGTCCCCCTCCTCTCTGGTGTCACTGGGGTCCCCCTCCTCTCTGGTGTCACTGGGGTCCCCCTCCTCTCTGGTGTCACTGGGGTCCCTCTCCTCTCTGGTGTCACTGGGGTCCCCCTCCTCTCCTCTCTGGTGTCACTGGGGTCCCCCTCCTCTCCTCTCTGGTGTCACTGAGGAGAGGAGGGGGACCCCAGTGACACCAGAGAGGAGAGGAGGGGGGACACCAGAGAGGAGGGGGGGCACCAGTGACACCAGAGAGGAGGGGGGGGAGACACCAGTGACACCAGAGAGGAGGAGGCAGCGCACTCCTGAACCCTGCGCTCCCTACGCAGCGCACTCCTGAACCCTGCGCTTCCTATGCAGCACAAGAAAACTGGAGTGCAGATACAACCGGCCCTTTGAGGGCAACCAAACTGCTGATGCGGCCCCCGAAGAAATTTGAGTTTGACACCCCTGATCTAGAAGATCAACTGGACCTGAAAAACAAAATAGAAAAACACACACAATACCAAATTATATACATTCTTCTAAGGAAGAGCGAAGCTGCGCCTCTAAGTTTAAAGCAGCGCCGGTAAAAAGTAGCAGGCCGCTACATATCTATTGGTGAGAGAGAGGTGGCAGGAGAGAGGGGGCGGCGCCCGTGCGCTCTTTATGGATGCACCGCCGCTGGCTTGGATTTTAGATGAAAGGACCAATTATTCTTTTTTTTATTTTTGTTTCACGTGTTGGCCCGATGACTTTCTCACCTGACTGTATGAGAAGAGACTCAGCAGGTAAGAGAGAATTTTACCGCGGTCGCCGTATTGCAGGTGATCGTTTGCTGAATGTGATAAATCAGAAGCCGCAATGTGAATGCCGGGACTCCAAGGTCATTGGTGCTTTTGAAAAAAAAGAGAGAGAGAGAGAGAGAGAGAGAGAAGGGTTCTTCTGAGGGTGCATTGAAAGACCTTGAGGATTGATGAATAATGACATACCGAGAATAGGAAGAGACCCGGGATCCACTGAGGAAGAAAAGAGAGAAGGAATGTCAAAGTGACTCCTAATGTATACAATTCACCATTTACCTTCCAGCAAAAGGTCCAACAATTCCCAGGATCACAGACATGTGATATAAATAAGCTTTAGTTAATCCTCTGACGGGTTTTTCTTTTTTTTTTTAAGCCTTCAATGACAGTCATGCTTATAATCTCAAAAGATATTAAAAGTGGTGTCACTCCCCTCGTGGCAGGTTTTCGGGAGGGAAGATGTACACTATTATGGGCCGGATTCAGAAAAGAGATACGCCGTCGTATCTCTGAGTCCGGCCGTCGTATCTATGCGGCTGATTCATAGAATCAGGTTACGCATAGATCTCCCTAAGATCCGACAGGTCTAAGTGACTTACACCGTCGGATCTTAGGCTGCAATTCCCGGCCGGCCCCTAGGTGGTGTTTCGTTTTTTTTCTACGTGACGAATATGCAAATGAGGAGTTCCGCCGATTCAGAAACAAACGCCCGCCCGTCGCTTTTTTTTTACGTCGCTTGCGTTCGGCTTTTTCCGGCGTATAGTTACCCCTGCTATGTGAGGGGTATCCTATGTTAAGTATGGCCATCGTCCCCGCGCCGAGTTTTGAATTTTTACGTCGTTTGCGTAAGTCGATTCAGAATACGGCCGGACGCAAGTTACGCTCACGCCGAAACCAATGATGTCCTAGCGACGTCGTTTGGAGCAATGCACGATGGGAAAAATCGCGGACGGCGCATGCGCTGTTGAATCGGCGCGGGGACGCGCCTGATTTAAATTGGAGACGCCCCCTAGCCGCGGAATTTGAATTCAGCCGGGGGATTTACGATGCGCCGCCGCAAGTTTTGAGGTAAGTGCTTTCTGAATTAAGCACTAGCCTCAAAAACTTGCGCCGGCGGATCGTAAATCAGATAGGTTACGCGGATCTAAAGATCCGCTAACCTATCTGAATCTACCCCTATATTACCAAAAGTATTGGGACGCCTGCCTTTACACGCACATGGACTTCCTAATGGCATCCCAGTCTTAGTCCGTAGAGCAGGGTTTTTCAACTCCAGTCCTCAAGGCGCCCCAACAGGTCATGTTTTCAGGCTTTCCATTATTTTGCACAGGTGATTTGATCAGTTTCACTGCCTTGCAATTACCACAGCTCTTTCATCTGAGGGAAATCCTGAAAACATGACCTGTTGGGGCGCCTTGAGGACTGGAGTTGAGAAACACTGCCGTAGAGTTCAATATTGCTTGCCCCCTGATGAAGACTCTTTATGAGTTGAAATACGTTGGAGTCCAACCATTTTTTTCAGATTGATATTGAAGATATCTCCACGTGGTGTATCATGGTGTATCACCTGCCTTTACACACATATGGACTTCAATGACATGCCAGTCTTGGAAGGGTCCAATATTGCTTTCCCCTGATGAAGACTCTTTATAAGTTGAAATGCGTTGGAGTCCAACCATTGACAGATTGATATTGAAGATATCTCCACGTGGTGGAGTCTATATACACTATATTACCAAAAGTATTGGGACACCTGCCTTTACACGCACATGGACTTTATTGGCATCCCAGTCTTAGTCCGTAGGGTTCAATATTGCTTGCCCCCCTGATGAAGACTCTTTATGAGTTGAAATGCGTTGGAGTCCAACCATTGACAGATTGATATTGAAGATATCTCCACGTGGTGGAGTCTATACACTATATTGTCAAAAGTATTGGGACACCTGCCTTTACACACATATGAACTTTAATGGCATCCCAGTCTTAGTCCGTAGGGTTCAATATTGAGTTGGCTCCGCCCTTTGCAGCTATAACAGCTTGAACTCTTCTGGGAAGGCCGTCCACAAGGTTTAGGAGGGTGTCTATGGGAAGGTTTGACCATTCTTCCAGAAGCGCATTTGTGAGGTCAGGCGCTGATGTTGGACGGGAAGGCCTGGCTCGCAGTCTCCGCACTAATTCATTCCAGAGGCATTCAGTTGTGTTGAGGTCAGGACTCTGTGCAGGCCAGTTAACTTCCTCCACCCAAAACTGTCTCATCCATGTCTTTATAGACCTTGCTTTGTGCACTGGTCCAAACCATTTGGTGGAGGGGGGATTATGGTTTGGGGTTGTTTTTTAGGGGTTGGGTTTGGCCCCTTAGTTCCAGTGAAGGGAACTCTTAAAGTGGTTGTAAACACCTTACAGCACACTTTCACCTACAGGTAAGCCTAGATTAAGCCTACACGGTTTAGGAGATATTTACAGTTCCCCGTACGAGGATTTATTCTGCGAATGCGCCAATCCTAGGAGGGGTGGCGCCCATGCTCCCTTAATGGATGGGCTGCCCCCTGGTCACAGGTGAATTACAACCAAACAAGCTTTGCCTGTACTTCCTTTAAAATAGCCTCCACCTGACCCAAGATGGCTGCCAGAGTCACATGGCCTGTCAACATACAACCTGATCGCTGCCCCAGTGATCCAGGAAACCATAGAGGAGCCATGTTCTCTTGACTTCCTCACCCTCTGTGCTGCCACTGTGGTTGAGCGCCACCTGCAGTGGAGAAACTAGACCACACCTGACTACAAGTGAAGGACAAAATCTTCCGGCTTCAATCCGGAGTCGTTCCATAGAAACTCTCCTAGCGGAAGGATCGCCAGCGAGGGAATACGTGGCAGCAAACTCAGGTTTCTCACAAATGCTTTAGAGGCAATTGAAAAAAAAAACCTTAACCACTTGGCGTCGGCGATAGAGCCGAATGACGGCTACAGAGTGGACCTGATTTTCTGGGAGGCCGTCAATAGACGTCCTCCCCTTTTCTCACTCCCCGCGTGCCCCGTGCAGGGCGTGCGTGACACGCGCTGTGACCACCGGGTCACTGAGACTCGGGTGATCACAGATCCGATCCCGGCCCCTTACTACGTGATCAGCTGTCAGCCAATGACAGCTGATCACGTGATGTAAACAAAGGATGGTAATCATTTTTTTTTTGCCGATCACTGGCTTATGTGCAAGGGAGATCGGTCCTGAAGAGGAAGGAGGCACATCTGCCTCATCTGTGCTCACAATTACCGCCTACGAGTGCCACCTATCAATGCCTACCAGTGGTGCCAATCAGTGCCTTATCAGTGCCACCTAGGAGTGCTTCCTATCAGTGTAACCTACCAGTGCTGATCAGTGCCCATCACTGCCACCCATCAGTGCCCATCACTGCCACCCATCAGTGCCACCTATTAGTGCCACTTCTCAGTGCCACCTATTAGTGCCACCTATCAATAATCTTCAGTGCCACCCATCAGTGCCCATCACTGACAGCTATTAGTGCCAATTCCTAGTGCCCACCAGTGCCACCTATCAATGCCATTCAGTGCCACCCCATCAGTGCCCATCACTGCCACCCATAATTTTTTTTTTGCCGATCACTGGCTTATGTGCAAGGGAGATCGGTCCTGAAGAGGAAGGAGGCACATCTGCCTCATCTGTGCTCACAATTACCGCCTACGAGTGCCACCTATCAATGCCCACCAGTGCCACCTATCAATGCCCTTCAGTGCCACCCATCAGTGCCCACCAGTGCCACCTATCAGTGCCCATCTATTAGTGCCACTTCTCAGTGCCCACCTATTAGTGCCACTTCTCAGTGCCACCCATCAGTGCCCATCACTGCCAGCTATCAGTGCCAACTATCAGTGCCCGGTAAGCTAGTGGTTAAAAAAGATGGGATTAATGGGGGGGGGAACAAAATCTGCCTGAAAAGGACTTTAGATAGAACCCATAATAACTGTCTGAACACAAGGTGGTCCTGCGTTGTCTGAACACGAGGTGGTCCTGCGTTGTCTGAACACGAGGTGGTCCTGCGTTGACTGAACACGAGGTGGTCCTGCGTTGTCTGAACACGAGGTGGTCCTGCGTTGTCTGAACACGAGGTGGTCCTGTGGTGTCTGGACATGAGGTGGTCCTGCGTTGTCTGAACACGAGATGGTCCCGCGTTGTCCGAACACGAGGTGGTCCCGCGTTGTCTGAACACGAGGTGGTCCTGCGTTGTCTGAACACGAGGTGGTCCTGTGTTGTCTGAACATGAGGTGGTCCTGCGTTGTCTGAACACGAGGTGGTCCTGTGTTGTCTGAACATGAGGTGGTCCTGCGTTGTCTGAACACGAGGTGGTCCTGCGTTGACTGAACACGAGGTGGTCCTGCGTTGTCTGAACACGAGGTGGTCCTGCGTTGACTGAACACGAGGTGGTCCTGCGTTGTCTGAACACGAGGTGGTCCTGCGTTGACTGAACACGAGGTGGTCCTGTGTTGTCTGAACATGAGGTGGTCCTGCGTTGTCTGAACACGAGGTGGTCCTGTGTTGTCTGAACATGAGGTGGTCCTGCGTTGTCTGAACACGAGGTGGTCCTGCGTTGACTGAACACGAGGTGGTCCTGCGTTGTCTGAACACGAGGTGGTCCTGCGTTGACTGAACACGAGGTGGTCCTGCGTTGTCTGAACACGAGGTGGTCCTGCGTTGACTGAACACGAGGTGGTCCTGCGTTGTCTGAGCACGAGGTGGTCCTGCGTTGTCTGAGCACGAGGTGGTCCTGCGTTGTCTGAGCACGAGGTGGTCCTGCGTTGTCTGAACACGAGGTGGTCCCGCGTTGTCTGAACACGAGGTGGTCCTGCGTTGTCTGAACACGAGGTGGTCCTGCGTTGTCTGAACACGAGGTGGTCCTGCGTTGTCTGAACACGAGGTGGTCCTGCGTTGTTGTCTCCTTCATTCTGAGATTCAGGAACTATTTGACCTCGTCAGACAGGATCCGGGGGCTGCAGATGCTTCACCTGCAAAATTCAAGCAGTCAAGGTCCAAATCCAGAGCTCCACACATCTCCGATAGAGGAACGCGCATGATCCTATTGTGTTATTCTCCTTCTCGTAGGACGAGGACGGAGATATTCTGACGTGTTTAGTTGGATTGTAGATATTCGGAGATTAGTCATCTCATTAGCTGTCAGAAAAGCCAGAGAATGTTTCTTTTATTCCTGGCTCCTCGTCAGATCCTCCAACAATGGCAAACATCTGCTCCTGGTGACTGATTGTATTCTCTCCGTTTGGCTTCTCGCTGCAAAAAAAACGCACATTATCCCATGGAATATCTTTTTATGTTTTGTTTCAAAACCTCATACGTCACGTTGAAATATTTGTTTTATATATTGCATTGTATAGTCAACCAGATCTAGTAACGATAGGCTGGACTCATTGAGGCTGAACTCTATACCAACAGAAAAATACGCAGGTAAAATAGCGGGTTGGACCCCCTTTATTAGGTCCACCTTGCTAGTAGAGGGTTGGACCCCCTTTATTAGGTCCCCCTTGCTAGTAGAGGGTTGGACCCCCTTTATTAAGTCCCCCTTGCTAGTAGCGGGTTGGACCCCCTTTGTTAGGTCCCCCTTGCTAGTAGGAGGTTGGACCCCCTTTATTAGGTCCATCTTGCTAGTAGAGGGTTGGACCCCCTTTGTTAGGTCCCCCTTGCTAGTAGCGGGTTGGACCCCCTTTATTAGGTCCATCTTGCTAGTAGAGGGTTGGAACCCCTTTATTAGGTCCACCTTGCTAGTAGAGGGTTGGACCCCCTGTATTAGGTCTCCCTTACTAGTAGCAGGTTGGACCCCCTTTATTAGGTCCATCTTGCTAGTAGAGGGTTGGACCCCCTTTATTAGGTCCATCTTGCTAGTAGAGGGTTGGACCCCCTTTATTAGGTCTCCCTTGCTAGTAGCAGGTTGGACCCCCTTTATTAGGTCCCCCTTGCTAGTAGAGGGTTGGACTCCCTTTATTAGGTCCATCTTGCTAGTAGAGGGTTGGACCCCCTTTATTAGGTCCCCCTTGCTAGTAGAGGGTTGGACCCCCTTTATTAGGTCCCCCTTGCTAGTAGCAGGTTGGACCCCCTTTATTAGGTCCCCCTTGCAAGTATCAGGTTGGACCCCCTTTATTAGGTCCCCCTTGCTAGTAGCAGGTTGGACCCCCATTATTAGGTCCCCCTTGCTAGTAGCGGGTTGGACCCCCTTTATTAGGTCCATCTTGCTAGTAGAGGGTTGGACCCCCTTTATTAGGTCCACCTTGCTAGTAGCGGGTTGGACCCCCTTTATTAGGTCCACCTTGCTAGTAGCGGGTTGGACCCCCTTTATTAGGTCCATCTTGCTAGTAGAGGGTTGGAACCCCTTTATTAGGTCCCCCTTGCTAGTAGTGGGTTGGACCCCTTTATTAGGTCCCCCTGGCTAGTAGAGGGTTGGACCCCCTGTATTAGGTACATCTTGCTAGTAGCAGGTTGGACCCCCTTTATTAGGTCCCCCTTGCTAGTAGCAGGTTGGACCCCCTTTATTAGGTCCCCCTTGCTAGTAGCAGGTTGGACCCCCTTTATTAGGTCCCCCTTGCTAGTAGCGGGTTGGACCCCCTTTATTAGGTCCATCTTGCAAGTACCGGGTTGGACCCCCTTTTATTAGGTCCATCTTGCAAGTACCGGGTTGGACCCCCTTTATTAGGTCCCCCTTGCTAGTACCGGGTTGGACCCCCTTTTATTAGGTCCATCTTGCAAGTACCGGGTTGGACCCCCTTTATTAGGTCCCCCTTGCTAGTAGCGGGTTGGACCCCCTTTATTAGGTCCATCTTGCAAGTACCGGGTTGGACCCCCTTTTATTAGGTCCATCTTGCAAGTACCGGGTTGGACCCCCTTTATTAGGTCCCCCTTGCTAGTACCGGGTTGGACCCCCTTTTATTAGGTCCATCTTGCAAGTACCGGGTTGGACCCCCTTTATTAGGTCCCCCTTGCTAGTAGCAGGTTGGACCCCCTTTATTAGGTCCCCCTTGCTAGTAGCGGGTTGGACCCCCTGTATTAGGTACATCTTGCTAGTAGCAGGTTGGACCCCCTTTGGCCTTATTCTTGGTGGAATAGATACAACAAGGTGTTGGAAACATTCCTCAGAGATTTTGCTCCATAGTGACATGATGGCATCACACAGTTCTTGCAGATTTGTTGGTTGCCCATCCATGATGCCAATCTCTTGTTAAATGAAACCATAAAGGTGCTCTATTGGATTGAGAACTGGTGAGTGTGGAGGCCATTGAGATCTGGAGAGTGTGGAGGCCACTGAGATCTGGTGACTGAGGAGGCCATTGAGATCTGGTAAGTGTGGAGGCCATTGAGATCTGGTGAGTGTGGAGGCCATTGATATCTGGAGGTGGCAGTGGACACCATTGAGATCTGGTGACTGAGGAGGCCATTGAGATCTGGTGACTGAGGAGGCCATTGAGATCTGGTGAGTGTGGAGGCCATTGATATCTGGAGGTGGCAGTGGACACCATTGAGATCTGGTGACTGAGGAGGCCATTGAGATCTGGTGACTGAGGAGGCCATTGAGATCTGGTGAGTGTGGAGGCCATTGATATCTGGAGGTGGCAGTGGACACCATTAAGATCCGGTGACTGAGGAGGCCATTGAGATCCGGTGATTGAGGAGGCCATTGAGATCCGGTGAGTGTGGAGGCCATTGAGATCCGGTGAGTGTGGAGGCCATTGAGATCCGGTGACTGAGGAGGCCATTGAGATCCGGTGAGTGTGGAGGCCATTGAGATCCGGTGAGTGTGGAGGTCATTGAGATCCGGTGAGTGTGGAGGCCATTGAGATCCGGTGAGTGTGGAGGCCATTGAGATCCGGTGAGTGTGGAGGCCATTGGAGGACAGTGACCTCATTGTCCAGTGGTGAGATGATTGGAGCTTTGTGCATTATCCTGCTGGAAGGAGCCATCAGAAGATGGGGACACTGTAGTCATAAAGGGATGGACATGGTCAGCAACAATACTCAGGTAGGCGGTGGTGATTAAACCATGGGGGGGGGGCCCAATGTGTGCCAAGAAAATACCCCCCACACCATTACACCCCCTCCACACAACTACCGCTCACTGGATATTTTCTCTTTGTCCCACCATTCTCTGTAAACCCCGAGAGATGGTTGTGTGTGGAAATCCCAGAAATACTCAGGCCGGCCCGTCTGCCACCAACAGCCACGTTCAAAGTCACTTCAATCCCCTTTCTTCCCCGTTCTGATGCTCAGATTGAATTTCAGCAAGTCATTTTCACCACATCTAGATGCCGAAATGCATGGAGTTGCTGCCACGTGATTGGCTGATCAGCAATTTGTGTTACCGAGCAATGGAACAGGTGTACCTAATAAAGTGTCCGGCGGGTGTAGAGTAAATTAAATGCCCAAATCTGAGGTCTGGCAAACTGAACTGCGTTAATACGGGTAATGCGTTTGTAAGTGGCGCAGCGATTTCTTCCGGAGTCTTTAGTGTAAGAAACAAATTGCTCTAAAATTGCTACAAATCTGTCACTGCCATTTTCTTGGCACATATCAAGTTAGATGGAAAAACCAAAAAAAAAGAAAAACGTAATGTAAGGTTTATTTTTTTAAATACAAGAACATTTGAAATATTGTATAGTAATGCTCTGAATTTAAAAAATATCAAACGAAAGGAATGAAGAAAACAACCATTCAATGGTCGCCCCATGTGGGTTCTTCTCGGGCCGATGCCGATATTTAGAAATTGGGGTGGTCAATGGCCGATAGATGAGGCCGGTTTTTGATGCCAATTTAAAAAAAAAAAAAACCTTACCCACTCCACTCCTTCCTGCTTGCTCCTGTCACTCTAGCACACACTTGATGTCCTCAGTACAGATAGCGCTGGTTGGCCCTGGCAGGTGGCACCGGCTTGAAACTGCCAGATGGCACTATTGGCACTGGCAGTTGGCACTGGTTGGTGGCACTGATTGTCACTATCAGGTGGCACTGGTTTGGAACTGACAGATGGCACTGGTTTGGAACTGACAGATGGCAGGGGCAGTTGGCACTGATTGGCAGTGGCACTGGCAGTTGGAGCTGGTTGGCACTGGCAGGTGGCACTGATTGGCATTGGCGGGTGACACTGGCTGGCAGTGGCGGATGACACTGACAGGTGGCACTGGTTGGCACTGGCAGGTGCCACTGATTGGCGGTGGCGGGTGACACTGGCTGGCAGTGGCTGGTGACATTGGCAGATGGCACTGGTTGATACTGGCAGGTGGCACTGATTGGCAGTGGCGGGTGACACTGGCTGGCAGGTGACACTGGCTGCCAGTGGCGGGTGACACTGGCAGATGGCACTGGTTGACACTTGCAGGTGCCACTGATTGGCAGTGGCGGGTGACACTGGCTGGCAGGTGACACTAGCTGGCAGTGGCGGGTGACACTGGCAGATGGCACTGGTTGACACTGGCAGGTGGCACTGATTGGCAGTGGCGGGTGACACTGGCTGGCAGTGGCGGATGACACTGACAGGTGGCACTGATTGGCATTGGCGGGTGACACTGGCTGGCAGTGGCGGATGACACTGACAGGTAGCACTGGTTGGCACTGGCAGGTGCCACTGATTGGCGGTGGCGGGTGACACTGGCTGGCAGTGGCTGGTGACATTGGCAGATGGCACTGGTTGATACTGGCAGGTGGCACTGATTGGCAGTGGCGGGTGACACTGGCTGGCAGGTGACACTGGCTGGCAGTGGCGGGTGACACTGGCAGATGGCACTGGTTGACACTTGCAGGTGGCACTGATTGGCAGTGGTGGGTGACACTGGCTGGCAGGTGACGCTGGCTGGCAGTGGCGGGTGACACTGGCAGATGGCACTGTTTGGCACTGTCAGGTGGCACTGATTGGCAGTTTCGGGTGACACTGGCTGGCAGTGGCGGGTGACTCTGGCAGGTGGCACTGATTGGCAGTGGTGGGTGGCACTGATTGGCGGTGGCACTGGCAGGTATCACACTGAGCCAAGTGTAACTGTAACTGTGTGTGAAACTGACAAGTAACAGAGAGGAGAGAGAGAGTGCTGCCAGAATTGAGCTCAATGTGGGGGGGTGGGGGGGACCCAGCAGCTATATAACACCAGCCAATGATTGTGCTGCTTAAGAAAGGGGGTGGGGTCACATAAACGTAGCGGCCCGCCCAGATACCATCCCATTGGCTGGTGTTTGAAAGCTGCTGGGTCCCGACATCAAGCTCAATTGTGACAGCTCCTCTCTCTCTCCTCTCAGTTTCACACACTCAGCGTGACGCTCGATGCTGCCCGGGCCACTGAGTGTGGAGAAAGGAGGAGGAGCGGCGCTCAGTGTTAAGTATCGGCCTAATTTTGACAATAAATGAATTGAAGAAATGACACTTTGCATCTACAATGTTGTGTAGTGAGTGTACAGCTTGTATAACAGTGTACATTTGCCGTCCCCTCAAAATAACTCAACACACAGCCTATAATGTCTAAACCGCTGGCAACAAAAGTGAGGACACCCCTAAGTGAAAATGTCCAAATTGGGCACAAAGTGTCATAAATTTGTGTGGCCGCCATTATTTTCCAGCACTGCCTTAACCTCCTTGGGCATGGAGTTCAGAGCTTCACAGGTTGCCACTGGAGTCCTCTTGCCCTCCCCCCATGATGACATAAGTGAAAATTTCCAAATTGAGCTCAGTTAGCCATTTTCCCTCCCTCGTTAGTGTTACAAGGTCTCAGGTGTGAATGGGGAGCAGGTGTGATAAATTTGGTGTTATCGCTCTCACTCTCTCATACTGGTCACTGGAAGGACAACATGGCACCTCATGGCAAAGAACTCTCTGAGGATCTGATATAAAGAATTGTGTCTCTACATAAAGATGGCCGAGGATATAAGAAGATTGCCAAGACCCTGAAACTGATCTGCAGCCCGGGGGCCAAGACCATACAGCGGTATAACAGGACGGGTTCCCCTCAGAACAGGCCTCGCCATGGTCCACCAGAGAAGTTGAGGTCACGTGCTCAGCGTCATATCCAGAGGTTGTCTTTGGGAAATAGACGTATGAGTGCTGCCAGCATTGCTGCAGAGGTTGAAGGGGTGGGGGAGGGGTCAGCCTGTCAGTGCTCAGACCATACGCCGCACACTGCATCAAATTGGTCTGCATGGCTGTTTTCCCAGAAGGGAGCCTCTTCTAAAGATGATGCACAAGAAAGACCAGCAAACAGTTTGCTGAAGACAAGCAGACTAAGGACATAGATTACTGGAACCGTGTCCTGTGGTCTGAAGAGACCAAGATAAAAGTATTTGGTGTCAGATGGTGTCAGGCGTGTGTGGCGGCAACCAGGTGAGGAGGACAAAGACAAGTGTGTCTTGTCTACAGTCAGGCATGGTGGGGGGAGTGTCATGGTCTGGGGCTGCATGAGTGCTGCCGGCACTGGGGAGCTACAGATCATTGAGGGGACCATAAATGCCAACATGTACTGTGACATACTGAAGCAGATCATGATCCCCTCCCTTCAGAGACTGGGCTGCAGGGTAGTATTCCACCATGATAACGACCCCAAACACACCTCCAAGACCACCACTGCCTTTCAACAGAAGCTGAGGGTAAAGGTGATGGACTGGCCAAGCATGTCTCCAGACCTAAACCCTATTGATCATCTGTGGGGGATCCTATGGGTGTGATGGTCAGGTCTCCAACAAGCTCCTGTAGGTGTGATGGTCAGGTCTCCAACAAGCTCCTATGGGTGTGATGGTCAGGTCTCCAACAAGCTCCTATGGGTGTGATGGTCAGGTCTCCAACAAGCTCCTATGGGTGTGATGGTCAGGTCTCCAACAAGCTCCTATGGGTGTGATGGTCAGGTCTCCAACAAGCTCCTATATCAGCGATGGCGAACCTTGGCACCCCAGATGTTTTGGAACTACATTTCCCATGATGCTCATGCACTTTGCGGTGTAGTTGAGCATCATGGGAAATGTAGTTTCAAAACATCTGGGGTGCAAAGGTTTACCATCACTGTCCTATATGATAGTTAGAACTCCAACAAGCTCCTATAGGTGTGATGGTCAAGTCTCCAACAAGCTCCTGTAGGTGTGATGGTCAGGTCTCCAACAAGATCCTATAGATGTGATGGTCAGGTCTCCAACAAGCTCCTACGGGTGTGATGATCAAGTCTCCAACAAGCTCCTACGGGTGTGATGATCAAGTCTCCAACAAGCTCCTATGGGTGTGATGGTCAGGTCTCCAACAAGCTCCTATGGGTTTGATGGTCAGGTCTCCAACAAGCTCCTATGGGTGTGATGGTCAGGTCTCCAACAAGCTCCTATGGGTTTGATGGTCAGGTCTCCAACAAGCTCCTGTAGGTGTGATGGTCAGGTCTCCAACAAGCTCCTATGGGTGTGATGGGTAGGTCTCCAACAAGTTCCTATGGGTGTGATGGTCAGGTCTCCAACAAGCTCCTATGGGTTTGATGGTCAGGTCTCCAACAAGCTCCTGTAGGTGTGATGGTCAGGTCTCCAACAAGCTCCTATGGGTGTGATGGGTAGGTCTCCAACAAGTTCCTATGGGTGTGATGGTCAGGTCTCCAACAAGCTCCTGTAGGTGTGATGGTCAGGTCTCCAACAAGCTCCTATGGGTGTGATGGTCAGGTCTCCAACAAGATCCTATGGGTGTGATGGTCAGGTCTCCAACAAGCTCCTATGGGTGTGATGGTCAGGTCTCCAACAAGCTCCTATGGGTGTGATGGTCAGGTCTCCAACACGCTCCTATATCAGCGATGGCGAACCTTGGCACCCCAGATGTTTTGGAACTACATTTCCCATGATGCTCATGCACTCTGCGGTGTAGTTGAGCATCATGGGAAATGTAGTTTCAAAACATCTGGGGTGCAAAGGTTTACCATCACTGTCCTATATGATAGTTAGAACTCCAACAAGCTCCTATAGGTGTGATGGTCAAGTCTCCAACAAGATCCTATGGGTGTGATGATCAAGTCTCCAACAAGATCCTATGGGTGTGATGATCAGGTCTCCAACAAGCTCCTATGGGTGTGATGGTCAAGTCTCCAACAAGATCCTATGGGTGTGATGGTCAGGTCTCCAACAAGCTCCTAAAGGTGTAATGGTCAGGTCTCCAACAAGCTCCTATGGGTGTGATGGTCAAGTCTCCAACAAGATCCTATGGGTGTGATGGTCAGGGCTCCAACAAGCTCCTATGGGTGTGATGGTCAGGTCTCCAACAAGCTCCTATAGGTATAATGGTCAGGTCTCAAACAAGCTTCTATAGATGTGATGGTCAGATCTCCAACAAGCTCCTATGTGATAGTCAGATCTCCAACAAGAGAATCTGGAAGGCTGCCAAAGACATGACATTCTCACCGGAGAAAGGAGGGGAGCCACCATTATAGGCCAAAAATAGTAAAACAAGAAAACATTTTATAAAGTAGAAATTTATATTGTAGAAAGGGGGGGGGGGGGTTAAGGAGCTATTGAGCGTCTGGGAGTTGGTGAAGGTCCACTTCAAATAGTACATCTTTCCTGGGGGGTGTTGGCCAGACTCATTACTGTGCAGCTGATGGGATCAGCTAAGAGTCTAAATAGTTCTATAAGGAAAAACAATACCCACACTCAATCGCAATGCAGCTTCTGGTGGCTGGGAATCAGTGCTCTGGTTGGGGTGTCTCCACACTCCAACAGAAGAATTAGTAGTAGAATCAAGCCAGACATTCGGTGTCATCTGTAAAATGCGAATTCTTTACTGGCTAAATATAGAAAGAAAACTGTAACAGGCTAACGAGTTTCGGCAACAACAGCTTTCCTAATGCACTGATCAAGGCCGTTATAGCTGACACACGTTAGCCCAAAGTCAATAAAGAATTGCATTTTATGGATGAGTAGCAGAATCAGGCCAGCCATTCAATGTCATCTATAAAACACAATTCTTTATTGGCTACAATCAGAAACACAACTGTAAAAGGCTAACGAGTTTCAGCTATAACAGCCTTCCTAATGCACTGAGGAAGGCCGTTATAGATTAAACACTTTAGCCTAAAGTCAAAAAACAAATGCATTTTATTGATGAGTAGTAAAATCTGGCCAGCCATTCAATGTCATCCATAAAAGGCAATTTTGTATTGGTTACATATAGAAATACAACTGTAGCAAGCTAACGAGTTTCGGCTATAACAGCCTTCCTCATGCTTCCTCAAAAAAGAATAGCATTTTATGGATGAGTAGTAGAATCGGGAATCGGTGGAATCAGTGGGAATCGGTGCTCTGGCTAGGGTGTCTCCACACTCCAACAGAAGAACTAGTAGTAGAATCAAGCCAGACAAAGTCAATAAAGAATTGCATTTTATGGAGGAGTAGCAGAATCAGACCAGCCATTTAATGTCATCTGTAAAACCCAATTCTTTATTGGCTACATATAGAAATTAGGGCTGTGGAAATGAACTATTAATTCCTCGACTAATCGATACATTTTTTTGATCGATCAAAATTCTTTTGATCGGTACTCACCTCTCCGCCGGCTTCCGGGTCTTCAGGGAGTTCCGTCGGAGATCCGGTGACGTCACGGACACCGGCGGGGCTTGTCCTGTCCATCTGAAGGGCTCCTTTGCTGTGCCTTCATATCTGCATGGCGGCGGGATCTTACTATCTATCTGCCACACGCAAGGGCTGTTACACTTCCGACGGGCTGATGTTAACCCCTCCTCATCTGGATTCAGCAGTGGCATCGTTGTACACATTTTTATACCAGTATCATACTTAGCTACGTGTTTTTATGACTGCTTTTGCTACCGTTTGGTATTACTCGCACCATTTTTACAGTTTATATAGCTACATCGATTTTATCTCCAGTGCAATATTTATTTTGTTACCCACCTGAAGACTATAAAAGTTTTAATGCTGTTCCCATCGAGCGCTGCCTTTGTGTGTTTTTTGTATCCTGCTATCCATTTTTCCAGTGGTTGGTAGCTGCACTGGGAATCAGCCTGCAAGGAGATCAGCTAAAAATAGTTGGATCTGTATGTGCGTTAAAATTAATCGAAATTAATCGATTAAAAAAAAAAACGATTAATCGAACACAACATTTTTAATCAGTAACAGCTCTAATTTTCTTCTCTCTTTTCATGTGACAACACTGAAGAAATGCCCCCCTTGGCTTATACTCGAGTCACCTTTTTTGTGCCTGATCTCCTGGATTTGGGGACTCTGTACTGGCCGGATGTAGGTCCTCTGGACCCCAAACTTGGCACACATATAGCCCCACTCTTCCTCTACAAGTGTGCAAAGTTTGTTGTCCGGGGGACCTACGACCGGGGAGCACCGTTTTTTCAAAGTCGGGCACCCCTTCCTTAGACTCCCATGTTAAATGGAGATTTTTCCGGTAAATTTTTGGGATCCGTACTGGCCGGATGTAGGTCCCCTGGACCCCAAACGTGGCACACATATAGCCCCACTCTTCCTCTACAAGTTTGCAAAGTTTGTTGTCCGGGGGACCTACGACCGGGGAGCACCGTTTTTTCGAAATTCGGGCACCCCTTCCTTAGACTCCCATGTTAAATGGTAATTTTTCCGGTAAATTTTTGGGATCCGTACTGGCCGGATGTAGGTCCCCTGGACCCCAAACGTGGCACACATATAGCCCCACTCTTCCTCTACAAGTTTGCAAAGTTTGTTGTCCGGGGGACCTACGACCGGGGAGCACCGTTTTTTAAAAATTCAGGCACCCCTTCATTAGACTCCCATGTTAAATGGTAATTTTTCTGGTACATTTTGGGATCTGATACTGGCTGGATGTAGGTCCCCTGGACCCCAAACTTGGCACACATATAGCCCCACTCTTCCTCTACAACTGTGCAAAGTTTGTTGTCCGGGGGATCTACGACCGGGGAGCAACGATTTTTCAAAGTCGGGCACCCCTTCCTTAGACTCCCATGTTAAATGGTAATTTATCCGGTAAATTTTTGGGATCCGGCACTGGCCGGATGTAGGTCCCCTGGACCCCAAACTTGGCACACATATAGCCCCACTCTTCCTCTACAAGTGTGCAAAGTTTGTTGTCCGGGGGACCTACGCCCGGGGAGCACCGTTTTTTCAAAATTCGGGCACCCCTTCCTTAGACTCCCATGTTAAATGGTAATTTTTCTGGTAAATTGCACTGAGGAAGGCCGTTATAGCTGAAACACAATAGCCTGGAGTCAAAACAGAATTGCATTTGATGGATGAGTAATAAAATCAGGCCAGCCATTCAATGTAATCCGTAAAACCCAATTCTTTATTGGCTACATATAGAAATACAACTAACGAGTTTCGGCTATAACAGCCTTCCTCATGCTATGAGGAAGGCAGTTATGGCCGAAAAAGTTTAGCCTGTAGTCAAAAAAAGAATTGCATTTTATGGATGACACCAAGTAGATGGCTTGATTCTATTAGGAGTCGAAATAGGCTTGTTAACCCGTAGCCGATGGGAGAAGCTGGAAGGCTGATAAGTGCCTAGGAGGGTGAGGGAGCAGGAACATGACATTCTCACCTAGGCAAGAATAATGATGTGTGGGGAAAGGAGAGGAGCCGTCATTGTTGGCCAAAAATAGAAAAGAAAAAAAAAGTTCACAAGAAAACATTTTATAAAGTAGCAATTTATACTGAAGAAGGAAGGGAGAGTTCAAGGAGCTATTGAGCGCCTGGGAAGTGGTGATGGTCCACTTCAAATAGTACATTTTCCCTGGGGGGTGGGGGGGTGTCCAGACTCATTACCGTGCAGATGATGGGAGAAGCTAGGAGTCTAAATAGTTTTATAAGTTCTATGAGGAAGGCAGTTATGGTCGCGAAAAAGTTTAGCCTGTAGTCAAAAAAAGAATTGCATTTTATGGATGACACCAAGTGGTTGGCTTGATTCTATTAGGAGTCGAAATAGGCTTGTTAACCCGTAGCCGATGGGAGAAGCTGGAAGGCTGCTAAGTACCTAGGAGGGTGAGGGAGCAGGAACATGACATTCTCGCCTAGGCAAGAATAATGATGTGTGGGGAAAGGAGAGGAGCCATCATTGTTGGCCAAAAATAGTAAATAAAATAAAAAGTTAACATGAAAACATTTTATAAAGTAGCAATTTATAATGTAGAAGGAGGGAGAGTTCAAGGAGCTATTGAGCGTCTGGGAAGTGGTGAAGGTCCACTTCAAATAGTAAATTTGCCCTGGGGGGGGGGGGGGGGTGGCCAGACTCATTACCGTGCAGCTGATGGGAGAAGCTAGGAGTCTAAATAGTTCTATGAATGCAGTTATGTCCGAAAAAGTTTAGCCTGTAGTCAAAAATAGAACTGCATTTTATGGATGACACCAAGTGGCTGGCTTGATCCTACTAGGAGTCGAAATAGGCTTGTTAACTCGTAGCTGATGGGAGAAGCTGGAAGGATGCTAAGTGACTAGGAGGGTGAGGGAGCAGGAACATGACATTCTCACCTAGGCAAGAATAATGATGTGTGGGGAAAGGAGGGGAGCCGTCATTGTGGGCCAAAAATAGTAAAAAAATAAATAAAAGTTAACAAGAAAACATTTTATAAAGTAGCAATTTATACTGAAGAAGGAAGGGAGAGTTCAAGGAGCTATTGAGCGTCTGGGAAGTGGTGATGGTCCACTTCAAATAGTAAATTTGCCCTGGGGGAGGGGGGGGGGGGGTGGTGGCCAGACTCATTACCGTGCAGCTGATGGGAGAAGCTAGGAGTCTAAATAGTTCTACTAGGAGTCGAGATAGGCTTGTTAACTCGTAGCTGATGGTAGAAGCTGGAAGGATGCTAAGTGCCTAGGAGGGTGAGGGAGCAGGAACATGACATTCTCACCTAGGCAAGAATAATGATGTGTGGGGAAAACATTTTATAAAGTAGCAATTTATACTGAAGAAGGAAGGGAGAGTTCAAGGAGCTATTGAGCGTCTGGGAAGTGGTGAAGGTCCACTTCAAATAGTAAATTTGCCCTGGGGGAGGGGGGGTGGCCAGACTCATTACCGTGCAGCTGATGGGAGAAGCTAGGAGTCTAAATAGTTCTATAAGTTCTATAAGGAATGCAGTTGATGGATGAGTAATAAAATCAGGCCAGCCATTCAATGTAATCCGTAAAATCCAATTCTTTATTGGCTACATATAGAAATACAACTAACGAGTTTCGGCTATAACAGCCTTCCTCATGCTAGCCTGTAGTCTAGCCTGTAGTCAAAAAAAGAATAGCATTTTATGGATGACACCAAGTGGCTGGCTTGATTCTACTAGGAGTCGAAATAGGCTTGTTAACTCGTAGCTGATGGTAGAAGCTGGAAGGATGCTAAGTGCCTAGGAGGGTGAGGGAGCAGGAACATGACATTCTCACCTAGGCAAGAATAATGATGTGTGGGGAAAGGAGGGGAGCCGTCATTGTTGGCCAAAAATAGTAAAAAAAAAAAAAAAAGATAAAAAGAAAACATTTTATAAAGTAGCAATTTATACTGAAGAAGGAAGGGGAGAGTTCAAGGAGCTATTGAGCGTCTGGGAAGTGGTGAAGGTCCACTTCAAATAGTACATTTTTCGAGACGTCTAAATGTCAAACTAAAGAAACAGACAACTAAAGGAGAAATGAGGGCAAAAGGGATATGGTTCCAGAAAGAGCGACAATTGACTGCTTTTATTTATATACTTTTTAGGCTCTCTGGGGGAAATGCACGTGGTCCTCGCTCGCGTAACAAATGTTTGATGTGCACTTTAGAGAAAATTGCCGCGTTCCGCTCAATACGGCAGCTGCGATATGTCAGAAGTCGAGCTCCCCCGTCTCCTCGCAGTGCCAAATAACGTCTTTGTAAAGTGGTATTATAGATCCGAGTCTCACCAGCCGCCGCTGATCTGTAGGCGACCTTTTTAAAATGCAAAAAAAAAATAAGTAGAGCGCCGTTACGATTCTGGTATAAAAATGGCAGATGGAACTTGTAGGCCACAGGAAATCTTTATACCCCCGATCTGAAATAACATTTGTGTTTTTAGTCTGCCGGGCGATCAATCAAAAACCATCTATAAGTTAACTATTTGCTTTCTACTAAGGTTTTTGTTTTTTTTGAGATTGGCAACAGAGGGTTACATAAGAATCAGTTTTTTTTTTTACTTTTTTTAGAATGTTGATGCCAACGGAATGAAGGCTCATTACTGCAATCCTACAGTCAGTTGATCGTTATTCTAGAAACCCCAAGGCATGGTGTTCCCAGGAGGATGTGTTGCATGTAAGTGAACACGGGAGCCTCTGGGACTTGCTCCCGGCAACAGCACAGATACACGGTGGAAAGTTTTATTCTCTCTCAATGTTCCCGAACAGAAGAAGTAGAAACAGTGGAACCTCGGATTGCGAGTAACGCGGTTAATGAGCGTTTCGCAATTTGAGAGCTGTATTTCCTAAAATCCTAACTCGGTTTGCTAGTGTTGTCTCGTAAAAGGAGCAAGATTCAGGTCAAAGCGGTGGGCAGTACCACGTTTGGCCTAAGGTGGGGGCGCCAGTGCCGAATGGCGCTGCTCGGCGCAGTTCGGAAACGGCCGGAAAGGCCCGAAGACAGTTCGACTGACAGTTCGGCTCTGGCGCCTGCCCCCCCACCTCAGGCCAAACGCGTTATTCCTCCCACTAGTACCAATGATGGGGGGCGCTATTCCTCCTACTGATACCAATGATGGGACACTATTCCTCCCACTGATACCAATGATGGGACACTATTCCTCCCACTAATACCAATGATGGGGGGCGCTATTCCTCCCACTAATACCAATGATGGGACACTATTCCTTCCACTGATACCAATGATGGGACACTATTCCTCCCACTAATACCAATGATGGGGCACTATTCCTCCCACTGATACCAATGATGGGACACTATTCCTCCCACTAATACCAATGATGGGACACTATTCCTCCCACTGATACCAATGATGGGACACTATTCCTCCCACTGATACCAATGATGGGACACTATTCCTCCCACTGATACCAATGATGGGACACTATTCCTCCCACTGATACCAATGATGGGACACTATTCCTCCCACTAATACCAATGAGGTGGCACTATTCCTCCCACTGATACCAATGATGCACTATATGGAATTAGTCCCATTTAGTTGGGTTTATACAGAGGTGTTCATATTGGTTTCACAATAATTACCCGTGGTTTATATTTTATGTGCACTGTATTATCAAACTAATTTTAATTTGTCTACAACTCAATTTTTATCTTAGGTTCACACACTATTGTTAGCAATTCAGATGGTGTGGGCAGGCTGGTGTTTATATTACTAATTAATTTAGTTTTGTAATTTAATTTTCTGAGCACCCCCATTAATATAATACTCTATATTATTATTTTTTGCACCAATGATGCACACCTAGAGTTCTGACTCAGTAGGGGGGAGATATTGCACCTCTGAAGAGAGACCACTACTTCCCCACAGAGAGCCAGGTATCTCTGCAGCATGCTGAAGGTGAAAGTATTTTCTTCTCAGGCTGTGGCTGCTTTAGAAATAAAGCTGCAATGTTATGAACACCTTTACCTAGATTCAGAGATGCCGCCGCAACCTTAAGACGGCGTAGCGTATCGTATTTACGCTACGCCGCCTTAAGTCAGAGAGGCAAGTACTGTATTCACAAAGCACTTGCCTCCTAACTTACGGCGGCGTAGCATAAATGGGGCCGGCGTAAGCGCGCCTAATTCAAATTAGGCTGAGGGGGCGTGTTTTATGTTAATGGGGGTGACCTGACGTGATTGACGTTTTTTACGTGTACATATCCCAGTGTGCATTGCTCCAAAGTACGCCTCAAGGACGTATTGGTTTCGACGTGAACGTAAATTACGTCCAGCCCTATTCACGGACGACTTATGCAAACAACGTAACATTTTCAAATTTTGACGCGGGAACGACGGCCATACTTAACATTGACTACGCCTCCTAGGGGGCAGCTTTATCTTTACGCGGCGTATTTCTTACGGAAACGGCGTATC
>NC_053497.1:5344925-5354925 GCF_905171775.1 Rana temporaria
CTTTACATCAGGGAAGACTGTACAGTCACAGTACAAATCAATACAGGAGGGATCAGAGGGCCCGGCTCGTTGGAGCTTACAATCTAGAAGGGAGGGTCAGGTGGAACAAAGGGTAGTTAGCTGTGGGGGATGATCAGATGGACTCAAATGAAAGTACAGTTGTTAGGAGTGGGTAGGATAGGCTTCTCTGATTTTCAGGGATCCCCTAAAAGCTAATAGAGAAGGAGATAGACGGATAGATTGGGGTAAGGAGTTCCATAGGCTTGGAGAGGCTCTGGAAAAGTCCTGGAGACGAGTATGGGAGCAGGTGATGAGAGAGCTAGAGAGAAGGAGGTCTTGAGAAGAACGAAGAGAAAGATTAGGTTGGTATTTAGAGACTAGGGGCCAGATCCTCAAACGAGATATGACGGCGTATCTACTGATACGCCGTCGTATCTCTGTTTCTAACTATGCGGCTGATTCTTAGAATCAGTTACGCATAGCTAGCCCTAAGATCCGACAGGTGTAATTGAATTATACTGTCGGATCTTAAGGATGCAATTCTAGGCCGGCCGCTAGGTGGCGAGGCCATTGCGGCCGGCGTAGAATATGCAAATGAAGACTTACGGCGATCCCCGAACGTCCCGAACGGCCCGTAGATCTAAATCTACGTAGTTTCTGTCGAGTTACGTCGCGTAAAACTAGGGCTGAGTCCTATTTGACTAAGCCATGGTAAGTATGGCCGTCGGTCCCACGTCGAAATTTAAACCTCAACGTCGTTTGCGTAAGACGTCCGTGAATGGCGCTGGACGCCATTTACGTTAACGTCTAAGCAAATGACGTCGGTGCGACGTCAGTTAGCGCAATGCACGTCGGGTAATTTACCCGACGGAGCATGCGCAGTACGTCCGGCGCGGGAGCCCGCCTAATTTAAATGGGACTCTCCCCATTAGATTGGGCACGCCTTGCGCCGGACGGATTTAAGTTACACCGCTGCAAATTTCCAGGTAAGTGCTTTGTGGATCGGGCACTAACTTGGGAAATTTGCGGCGGTGTAACTTAAATCGGGAAAGTTAAGTTGCGCCGCCTGGCTGTGGATCTGGCCCCAGGTCAGTGATGTAGCTGGGGGCAGAGTTGTGGATGGCTTTGTAGGTAATTGTTAGTAGTTTGAATTTAATTTGTTGGGTGAGCGGAAGCCAGTGGAGGGATTGACAGAGGAGTAGCAGACACAGAGCGGTTGGTTAGGTGGATGATGGACTGAAGGGGGGATAGAGTATGCAGCGGTAAGCCAATGAGGAAGGAGTTGCAGTAATCGAGGCGAGAGATGACCAGGGAGTGAATTAAGAGTTTTGTGGTGTCATTGGTTAGAAAGGGGCGTATTTTGGAGATGTTGCGAAGGTTGAGGCGGCAAGATTTGGACAGTGATTGGACGTGAGGCTTAATGGACAGTTCAGAGTCCAGGACTACTCCTAGAACCTTGGTGTGTGGGGGATGGGCTGATAGTTGTGCCATTAATTTTGAAAGAGAGATCAGGGGAAGAGGCTACCCGTTTTGGATAGATTGAGTTTGAGGAAGTGGTGTGACATCCAAACCGATATATCTGATAGTAAATTAGTGATACGTGAGGAAAATGAAGGAGTGAGTTGAGGGGTAGAGAAATAGATTTGAGTGTCATCAGCGTAAAGGTGGTATTGGAAGCCGTGGGAGGCTATCAGCTGACCCAGGGAGGAGGTGTAGATTAAAAATAGGAGAGATCCAAGAACAGAACTTTGGGGGTCCCCAACAGAGAATGGAAGAGGAGAATGGAAGAGGAGAGGAGGAAGTAGAGTTGTAAGTAACGCTGAAGGTGCGGTTGGATAAGTACGTAGAGAACCAGCGAAGAGTACAGTCACGGAGACCAAAGGTATGGAGTTTTTTGAGGAGGAGGGGGTGGTCAACCGTATCGAAGGCGGCAGAGAGGTCCAGGAGTAGGAGTACAAAATAGTGTCCCTTAGGCCTTGTACTCACGGCAGGACATGTCCGATGAAAACGGTCTGCAGACCGTTTCCATCGGACATGTCTGGCCGGGGACTGCCCGGGTACTTCTGTTCGATGGCTATACACACCATCGAACAGAAGTCCGCGCGTAAACAATACGCGGGGCGTGTCCGCGGTGTCGGCGCGTCGATGGCGCTGTGTCGCCGCGACAATGACGCGGCGACGTGGGCGGCCCGCCTTTAAAATGCTTCCACGCATGCGTCGAAGTCATTCGACGCATGCAAGGGATGGTGGGCGGCAGGACATGTACGGTAGGTCTGTACAGACGACCGTACATGTCCGGCCGGACAGGTTTCCAGCGGACTGTTTTAAAGCAATGCCAGGAAACAGTTGTCCGCTGGAAACCTGTCCGATCCGCCCGAAAATGGTCCGCTCGGGCCAACACACGGCCAAACATGTCTGCTGAAACTGGTCTGCGGACCAGTTTCAGCAGACATGTTTGGTCGTGAGTACGGGGCCTTAGTTTTGGGTCCAGGAGTAGGAGTACGGAATAGTGTCCCTTAGTTTTGGGAGTAGGAGCACAGAATAGTGTCCCTTAGTTTTGGGTCCAGGAGTAGGAGTACGGAATAGTGTCCCTTAGTTTTGGGTCCAGGAGTAGGAGTACGGAATAGTGTCCCTTAGTTTTGGGTCCAGGAGTAGGAGTACAGAATAGTGTCCCTTAGTTTTGGGTCCAGGAGTAGGAGTACGGAATAGTGTCCCTTAGTTTTGGGTCCAGGAGTAGGAGCACAGAATAGTGTCCCTTAGTTTTGGGTCCAGGAGTAGGAGCACAGAATAGTGTCCCTTAGTTTTGGGTCCAGGAGTAGGAGCACAGAATAGTGTCCCTTAGTTTTGGGTCCAGGAGTAGGAGCACAGAATAGTGTCCCTTAGTTTTGGGTCCAGGAGTAGGAGCACAGAATAGTGTCCCTTAGTTTTGGGTCCAGGAGTAGGAGTACGGAATAGTGTCCCTTAGTTTTGGGTCCAGGAGTAGGAGCACAGAATAGTGTCCCTTAGTTTTGGGTCCAGGAGTAGGAGCACAGAATAGTGTCCCTTAGTTTTGGGTCCAGGAGTAGGAGCACAGAATAGTGTCCCTTAGTTTTGGCTGTTAGTATATCGTTTGTAAGTTTTAGGAGAGCAGTTTCTGTGGAATGTTGAGGACGAAATCCAGACTGAAGGGGATCAAGGAGGTTATTATCAGCAAGGTGGACGTCCGCTCAGTCGGTTGTAGACTAGACGTTCAAGGAGTTTGGATAAAAAGGAGAGCAAGGAGATGGGGCGTAGGTTGTCAATAGGGTTGTCTCAATACCACTTTTTTAGGACTGAGTACAAGTACCGATACTTTTTTTCAAGTACTCGCCGATACCAAATACCGATACTTTTTTTTTTTTTAATGTGATGTGACAGTGGCGTTTTTTTCTTTTGTTTGTTTTATTTTTATTTTTTACAGTGGCGTTTTTTTTTTTTTTTTTTTTTTTAGAGGGGGGTAGTGGATTGTCAGTGTGTTTTTGAATTTTTTATTACTATTTACATTTTTATTATTATTTTTTTTATTTATTGCAATTTTTATTTTATTTTTTAATCAGCCCTGTTGGGGGGGGCTTTGGTGAGATATCAGGGGTCTTAACAGACCTCTGACATCTCCCCTTTGAGACAGAGAAAGGGACTAGGGATACAGATTCCCCTGTCCCTTTCTCAGCAGCCTCAGCTGCACTGAAAATGAATGCAGAGAAGACAGCGGCTTCTCTTCATTCATAAACTGAAACATTGTAATCACAGTTTACGATGTTTCAGTTCTGTGAATGGACAGAGTCATCGCTGACTCTGTCCATTCGGAACAGTAAGGAGCCGGGTTTACCGGCTCCTACCGCCGCTCTCCATCCTGACAGTTCCGGGGGGGGGGGGGGGGGGCACAGGGGAGAGAAGGAAACATCGGGACGCACGGGGGAGAGAAGGAAACATCGGGACGCACGGGGAGAGAAGGAAACCGCGGGGGGGCACGGGGGAGAGAAGGAAACATGGGGGGACGCACGGGGGAGAGAAGGAAACATCGGGACGCACGGGGGACACTGAAGAGAGAAGGAAACAGCGGGGGACACGGAGGAGAGAAGGAAACAGCGGGGGGGCACGGGGGAGAGGAGGAAACAGCGGGGGGGCACGGGGGAGAGGAGGAAACAGCAGCGGGGGCACAGAGGGAGAAGGAAACAGCCGCGGGGGCACGGAGGGAGAAGGAAACAGCGGCGGGGGCACGGAGGGAGAAGGAAAACACGGCGGGGGGGCACAGAGGTTGAGAGACTGCAGAAAAAGGGAGGGGGGGCTGGAGGTGGACACAGGACAAGTATCGGGTGAAGCGTCGGGAGCATTTGCACGAGTACAAGTACTCGGGCAAATACTAGTATCGGTATCGGGACAACCCTAGTTGTCAAGATTGGATGGGTCCAGTGAGGGCTTTTTAAGTATGGGGCTGACTAGTGCATGTTTCAAAGAGTCAAGGAAGATGCCAGAAGAGAGGGAGAGATTGAAGATGTGGGTTAGAGAGTGTAGAATAGAGCCAGAGGGTGAACGTAGCATTTGCGAGGGAACAGGATCTAGAGCGCAGGTGGTAAGATGGACGTTAGCAAGTAATGACCTAGTGACCTTGAAGTAGTGACCTTGTCTACAGTGGTAGGGTTGACAGAGGGAAGTAATGACTGTACCTGTGGGCATGAGGTCTGAAGCATGGAGGGTATCTGAACAGTAGAGATCTCCTCGCGAATTGTATCAATCTTCTGTTTGAAGTGAATGGCGATCTCCTGGGCAGTGAGTGAGTTAGTGGGTGGAGGCAATGGAGGACGAAGGAGAGAGTTGATGGTAGAGAAGAGCTGACGGGGACGGGATGATAAGTTTTTAATGAGGGTAATGAAATAGGTCTGCTTGGCAGTGAGGAGGCTGGAAGGGCAGATTTATACCGAACAAAGGCCCAGATTCTGAAAGGGCTTACGACGGCGCAACGCCATGTGCGCTGTCGTAAGTCCTAATCTTGCCCGTCGTATCTCTGCGACTGATTCTTAGAATCAGTTACGCATAGATTTCCATTAGATCCGACAGGCAAAAGGCTCTTACGCTGTGGGATCGTAAATGCATTATTTTTTTTCGCCACTAGGTGTCGCCTCCGTCGTTTTCCCCGTCGAGTATGCAAATTAGCAAAATACGCGAATTCCCGAACGTACGAGCGGTCGACGCAGTGAAGTTACGACGTTTACGTTAGATTTGCGATGCGTAAAGTTGCCCCTGCTATATGAGGGGCAACCAATGTTAAGTATGGCCGTCGTTCCCGCGTCGAAATTTAAAAATGTACGTCGTCTGCGTAAGTCGTCCGTGAATGGGGCTGGACGCCATTTACGCTCACGTCGAAACCAATGACGTCCTTGCGACGTCATTTAGCGCAATGCACGTCTGGAAATTTTAGGGACGGCGCATGCGCAGTACGTTCGGCGCGGGAACGCGCCTGATTTAAATGCTCTACGCCCCCTACCCGGCTCATTTGAATTAGACGGGCTTGCACCGGGGGATTTACGCTACGCCGCCGCAACTTTACAGGCAAGTGCTTTGTGAATAAAGCACTTGCCTGTAAAACTTGCGGCGGCGTAACGTAAATGACATACGTTACGCCGCCGCAGTTTTACGCCCATCTACGAGAATCTGGGCCAAAGTCTTCCTGGGACTTAGTCTTGCGCCACAGACGCTCGAGAGCACGGCTGTGTTTTTTATCTATTACATTTCATCCAATTTTTTATTTCTGATAAGTGTGCTGTGGCAACCATTGGATAAAATGTAATATATAATATATATATATTTATCAATAATAATATAAAATGATTTATCTATCTATCTATCTATCTATCTATCTATCTATCTATCTATCTATCTATCTATCTATCTATCTATCTATCTATCTATTATATAAACACACATACACACACAATATATCTATATATCTATATAAGTGTTCAGTGGCAACCATTAAAATGTCATATATAATATAACAATGATATATATTCTCAATAATAATTTCTAAAGATAATATATATATATGACATATGATTACATGCAGAGATTCAGTTTGGGGGTGGAGGAACGTGACTGGCCTGCACAGAGTCTTGACCTCAACCCGATAGAAAACCTTTGGGATGAATTAGAGTGGAGACTGCGAGCCAGGCCTTCTCATCCAACATCAGTGCCTGACCTCACAAATGCTCTTCTGGAAGAACGGTCAAACATTCCCATAGACACACCCCTAAACCTTGTGGACGGCCTTCCCAGAAGAGTTGAAGCCGTTAGAGCTGCAAAGGGAGGGGCCAACTCAATATTGAACCCTACGGACTAAGACTGGGATGCCATTAAATTTCATGTGCGTGTAAAGGCAGCCGTCCCAATACTTTTGGTAATATAGTGTAGGTAGATGAAGTCTCCTACATAGAATTCCAGTACATAACTGGTTAACTATGGCAGTGTTATTTTATTTTATTTTTTATTTATGTTTTATTTATTTTTATTGTATTTTTTATTTATTTTTTATTTTTTAACTTTCTTTTGTGGCGGTAGTGGGTTTGGTGGTGGTGGTTGGTGGTGTGGTAATAATTTATTATTCAATTGTTTTTAAATTAAATGTATTTATATTATTTTTCATTTCGTGGTGGTGATGGTTGGCGGTGTGGTGTGAAAATAATTAATTATTAAATTGTTTTTAAATTAAATGTATTTATATTATTTTTAATTTGGTGGTGGTGTTGGTTGGTGGTGTGGTGTGATAATAATTTATTATTAAATTGTTTTTAAATTAATTTTATTTATATTATTTTTCATTTTGGTGGTGTGGTGTGATAATTATTTATTGTTATTTTTTTATTACATTTATTTATATTATTTTTTATTTGGTGGTGGTTGGCAGCGCTGTTGGTGGTGTGGTGTGATAATAATTTATTATTAAATTGTTTTTAATTTAAATGTATTTATATTATTTTTCATTTCGTGGTGGTGCTGGTTGGTGGTGTGGTGTGATAATAATGTATTATTCAATTGTTTTTAAATTAAATGTATTTATATTATTTTTAATTTCGTGGTGGTTGGTGGTGTGGTGTGCTAATAAATGTATTATTATTTTTTTTTAATTAAATGTATTTATATTATTTTTCATTTGGTGGTGTTGTGTGATAATCATTTATTATTAAATTGTTTTTAAATTCATTTTATTTATATTATTTTTCATTCGGTGGTGGTGATGGTTGGTGGTGTTGTGTGATAATAATTTATTATTAAATTGTTTTTAATTTAAATGTATTTATATTATTTTTCATTTCGTGGTGGTGCTGGTTGGTGGTGTGGTGTGATAATAATGTATTATTCAATTGTTTTTAAATTAAATGTATTTATATTATTTTTCATTTCGTGGTGGTTGGTGGTGTGGTGTGCTAATAAATGTATTATTATTTTTTTTTAATTAAATGTATTTATATTATTTTTCATTTGGTGGTGTTGTGTGATAATCATTTATTATTAAATTGTTTTTAAATTCATTTTATTTATATTATTTTTCATTTTGGTGGTGTGGTGTGATAATTATTTATTGTTATTTTTTTATTAAATGTATTTATATTATTTTTTATTTGGTGGTGGTGGTTTGTGGGGGTTGGTTGGTGTGGTGTGATAATTATTTTTTTTTTTTTTTTATTATTACATTTATTTACATTATTTTTAATTTGGTGGTGGTTGGCAGCGGTTGGTGGTGTTGTGTAATAATAATTTATTATTAAATTGTTTTTAAATTCAATTTATTTATATTATTTTTCATTTTGTGGTGGTGGTTGGTGGTGTGGTGTGATAATAATTTATTATTCAATTGTTTTTAATTTAAATGTATTTATATTATTTTTCATTTGGTGGTGGTGATGGTTGGTGGTGTTGTGTGATAATAATTTATTATTAAATTGTTTTTTTATTACATTTATTTATATTATTTTTCATTTCATGGTGATGGTTGGTGGTGTGGTGTGATAATAATTTATTATTCAATTGTTTTTAAATAACATTTATTTATATTATTTTTCATTTGGTGGTGGTTGGTGGTGTGGTGTGCTAATAAATTTATTATTACGTTTTTTTTTTAATTAAATGTATTTATATTATTTTTCATTTGGTGGTGGTGGTGTTGTGTGATAATAATTTGTTATTAAATTGTTTTTAAATTAATTTTATTTATATTATTTTTCATTTGGTGGTGTGGTGTGATAATTATTTATTGTTATTTTTTTATTAAATTTATTTATATTATTTTTTATTTGGTGGTGGTGGTTTGTGGGGGTTGGTTGGTGTGGTTTGATAATTATTTATTATTATTTTTTTTTATTACATTTATTTACATTATTTTTCATTTCGTGGTGATGGTTGGTGGGTGTTGTGTGATAATAATTTATTATTAAATTGTTTTTAATTTAAATGTATTTATATTATTTTTCATTTTGTGGTGGTGGTGGTTGGCGGTATGGTGTGATAATAATTAATTAATAAATTGTTTTTAAATTAAATGTATTTCTATTATTTTTCATTTGGTGGTGGTGCTGGTTGGTGGTGTGGTGTGATAATAATTTATTATTCAATTGTTTTTAAATTAAATTTATTTATATTATTTTTCATTTCGTGGTGGTGTTGGTTGGTGGTGTGGTGTGATAATAATTAATTATTAAATTGTTTTTAAATTGAATGTATTTATCTTATTTTTCATTTGGTGGTGGTTGGTGGTGTGGTGTGCTAATAAATGTATTATTATTTTTTTTTAAATTACATTTATTTATATTATTTTTAATTTGGTGGTGGTGGTGTTGTGTGATAATAATTTATTATTAAATTATTTTTAAATTAAATGTATTTATATTATTTTTCATTTTGGTGGTGTGGTGTGATAATTATTTATTATTATTTGTTTTTTTTAATTACATTTATTTATATTATTTGTAATTTGGTGGTGGTTAGCGGCGGTTGGTGGTGTGGTGTGATAATAATTTATTAATATATTTTTTTTTTAATTAAATGTATTAATATTATTTTTAATGAAAGCCAAAAGATGTAGAAATGTTGGAAGTAACCTCAGAAAAAGTATCACCATGTTAAAATTTATATAAGATTTCTTTATTTTATTTTTTTAACAATGTCGCTGTTTTATTTTATTTATTTTTTTTGCGCAACGCTCTTGATGCATTTTAGAGCTTTTCTGTTTATTGAAATTACAAGTTATCAGAAGCTGAGAGGAACTACTAAATGATTTTTTCCCCAAGGCCATTGCTGAGTTTTTATCTCTTGCTGTTACACTTTCTGTCCTGCCAAGCTTTTATTTTTTTTGTATTTCAGAAATCAATGGCTATTGATTGCGTTACAGTAAATAGGAATTCCCAAAACTCGGCTGCTCGGCGGTCTGCATTGTGCGTCGGCTCCCGCGATTAATACGAGGCGTTGGAAGAGCTCTGCGGGGCAGCTTTTTATTTATATACTTGGACACGGCGCACCGGTACAAAAAACAAAAAAACATGTCATTGTAATTAAGACTCCTTTACAGAAGAAGGGTTCAGCTTGTTTAACCGGAAAATGAATGTAGTGTAAGAAGAGCGTTATCATTTATACCAATAAATATAAATAAATAATAGATGTTAAATAACTGATTTGTTACATTGTGTATGCCAGCAAAAAAAAAAAAAAAAAATTACAGTAGAACGCACAGAAATATTGAATATTTTAAATCCTCGCTTTTTTTTCCTTTCCATCATTTTTTTTTTATTCCATTGCAATGTGTGTTTGATCTTGTATAAAAATAAATAAATATATATATATAGATTAATAAATAAAACAAAAAAATGAAATATATATATATTTATATTATTTTTTCTACAAGATCAAACACACATTGCAAGGGAATAAAGAAAAAATTATGGAAAGGAAAAAAAGCGAGAATTTTAAATATTAAATTTTTCTGTGCGTTTTA
>NC_053497.1:5357425-5423499 GCF_905171775.1 Rana temporaria
GAGTGGAAGGATGGATGGAGGAGTGGAAGGATGGATGGAGGAGTGGAAGGATGGATGGAGACATGGATGGATGGGGGGAGGAGAAGGATGGATGGAGACATGGATGGAGGAGTGGAAGGATGGATGGAGACATGGATGGATGGTGGAGTAGAAGGATGGGTGGAGACATGGATGGATAGTGGAGTGGAAGGATGGGTGGAGACATGGATGGATGGGGGAAGGGGAAGGATGGATGGAGACATGGATGGATGGGGGAGTGGAAGGATGAATGGAGGCGTTTTCTGTAAATATTAAAAATGTGTTAAACAGAGTTGTTGGTTTGTGGTGATCAGATACAGGTTAGTTTCACTAGATTTTGAAAATAAGAAGCCTTTTCCTCCTCTTGGTCAGCTTGGCACGGAGCCCAACAGTCCCCCCAAAACCGTTCCCCACCGTGCTACTTTACAGAGTCCATACGATCAATACCTGTAATGCCGTTCTGTTCTGTAAGAACACATCTTGTAAATCAGAATGGAAAGTAGATACAATGTACCCCGGGGGCCGCGTGACGCTCCATTGTGGGGCCACATCTGTATCCGATGAATGGATGTTCTCCTAAACAATTCCACGTAATCATTTTGGCCTTGAGATCAGAGTGAACGGAACGGAGCCGAGTGTTCGAGGCAGAAAAACAATTAGTGTTGATTTACCACGGAGGATGTCTGAATCATCTCAACTTGTTTTCCATCATTTAAGGGTAGGATGGGGTGAGGCTTCATCAGGCGAGACGCATCCAAACAACCATTGAAGAAGAAGAACATTTCTTTCGCAGCTCTACTTAAAAAGCATCATTTATACATCACTAGAAATGATTTGCACTAAACTACCGATCTTCCAATGTTGTGATGTCATTCCATTTGGGTTTCTGATATGAAAGATTCTTTCATTTCCCTTCACCACTTGTCACCCAATTCTGCAATTTCTCTCCTACGTGCCAGAAAATCCCTCAGAACCCCCAAACTTTATATATATATATATATATATATATATATATATATATATAGATCTCTCGATACATATCTCTATCTATCTCTCTATATCTCTATCTATCTCTCTATATCTCTATCTATCTCTCTAAATCTATCTACAGTATCTCTCTATATCTCTCTCTCTATCTCCATCTCTCTCTCTATATATCTCTTTCTATATCTATCTCTCTATATATCTCTCTCTCTATATCTCTCTCTCTTTATCTCTCTCTCTATATATCTCTCTCTCTATCTCACTTTCTCTATATCTCTCTCTCTATATCTCCCTCTCTACATCTCTCTCTATATCTATCTCTCTGTCTCTCTCTATATCTCTTTCTCTATATCTCTCTCTCTATATCTCTTTCTCTATATCTCTCTCTCTCTATCTCTTTCTCTCTCTATATCTCTCTCTCTCTATATCTATCTCTCTGTCTCTCTCTATATCTCGTTCTCTATATCTCTCTATCTCTTTCTCTCTCTCTCTCTCTCTCTCTCTCTCTCTCTCTCTCTCTCTCTCTCTCTCTATATATATATATATATATATATATATATATATATATATATATCTCGCTCTATCTCTCTATATTTCTCTATATCTCTCTCTCTATATATCTCTCTCGCTCTATCTCTCTATATCTCACTCTCTCTATATCTCTCTCTATATCTCTCTCTATATCTATCTCTCTATATCTCTCTCTATATCCATCTCTCTATATCTCTCTCTCTATAGCTCTTTCTCTATATCTCTCTCTCTATCTCTTTCTCTCTCTCTCTCTCTCTCTCTCTCTCTCTATCTATATATATATATATATCTTTTTCTCTATCTCTCTCTCTATATCTCTCTTTATATCTCTTTCTATCTCTCTCTCTATATATATCTCTCTCTATCTCTCTCTCTCTCTCTCTCTCTATATATATATATATATATATATATATATATATCTATATCTCTCTCTCTCTAAATCTCTCTCTCTTTATCTCTCTCTATATCTCTCTCTCTCTCTCTCTCTCTCTCTCTCTATATCTATCTCCATATCTCTCTCTCTCTATATCTATCTCTATCTCTCCTTATCTCTCTCTGTATCTATCTCCCAATATCTCTCTATCGCTCTATTTATCTCTCTCTATATCTATCTCTCTATATCTATCTCTTTATATCTCTATATCTATCTCTCTATCTCGCTCTATATGTCTTTCTCTATCTCTCTCTCTATATCTCTCTCTCTCTATATTTATCTCTCTCTCTCCCTCTATATCTATCTCTTTAAATCTATCGCTCTATTTTTCTCTATATCTCTCTCTCTCTATATCTCTTTCTATATCTCTCTATATCTCTCTCTGTATCTCTATATATCTCTTTCTCTCTATATCTTCTATATCTTTCTCTATCTCTCTCTCTATATATATATCCCTTTCTCTATATCTCTCTCTCTATATATATATATATCTCTCTCTCTCTATATCTACCTCTCTACATCTATCTCTCTATATCTATCTCCCTATATCTCTCTCTCAAATTCAAATTCAAATAAGCTTTATTGGCAGGACCAAATACATGTTGGCATTGCCAAAGCAGTTGAGTTTGTATAGGAAAAGGGGAAGGGGGGGTAATATAAAGGGGAATGGACATAAGTCTGTGAAAGTCCTCAGTCTCTCATGTCCCTCTCAGTCGGTGACACGCTGTCACATATTGGGCGGCTATCTTCACCATTGGCTCCTCTTCTCCCAGTAGAATTTGGAGTTTCCTCTTCTCTTCTGCAGAGTTGAAGTCCGGGATGAGAGCGGAGAGTCTCTGGAAGTGAGTGTCCCTCACTGACGAGTACTTGGGGCAATGTAGCAGGAAGTGTTCCTCATCCTCCGGGAACCCCTGGTCACATTGCTGGCACAGTCTACTCTCCCTGGCCTTGTAGGTCTGTCTGTGCCGCCCTAATTCCACTTCCAGGCTGTGGGCGCTCAGTCTGTACAGGCTCATTGTCTGTCTGTCTTTGGGGTCTTGTAGCACCTCCAGGTACGGGGCCAGTTTGTATTCTCTCTGCAGTGACTGGTAAATTGTTAGTTTTTTGGAGTTTGTTATTGCGTGTCTCCATTCTCCAACATGTTTTTCTTTGGAGTTATAAGTTATGATTTTTATTTGAGATTTTGTCAGGCCGCATTGTTGAGAGTTTGGGATAGACAAGGTGTTGATGAGTTGTTACAGGCTGTTCTGTGAATCCCTCAGAGGTTTGTTAGAGAACCTCAGTGAACAAACAGCATCATGAAGGCCATAGAACCCACCAGACAGGTTAGGGATAAAGTTGTGGAGAAGTATAAAGCAGGGTTAGGTTATAAAAAAAAATCTCCCAAGCTTTGAAGATCTCACGGAGCTTCTGTTCAATCCATCATCGGAAAATGGAAAGAGTATGGCACAACCGCAAACCTACAAAGACATGGCCGTCCACCTAAACTGACCAGGCCGGGCAAGGAGAGCGTTCATCAGAGAAGCAGCCAAGAGGTCCATGGTAACTCTGGAGGAGCTGCAGAAATCCACAGCTCAGGGGGGAGAATCTGTCCACAGGACAACTATTAGTGGTCTCTCCACAGATCTGCCCTTTATGGAAGAGTGACAAGAAGAAAGACATTGGAGAAAGAAAGACATAAGAAGTCCTGTTTGCAGTTTGTGAGAAGCCATGTGGGGGAGGGGACACAGCAAACATGGTCACGTGCTCTGGTCACATGACACCAAAATTGAACTTTTTGGCCTAAAAGCAAAACTCTATGGGCCAGATTCAGAGAGACTTACGACGGCGTATCAGTAGATACGCCGTCGTAAGTCCGAATGAGCGCCAGCGTATTTGTAAGCGTATTCTGGAAACCAGATACGCTTAAATTTGGCCAAGATACGACCGACGTAAGTCTCCTACGCCGTCGTATCTTGGCTGCAGATTTACGCTGGCCGCTAGGGGCGTTTAAGTTGATTTACGTGTCAAATATGTAAATGAGCAAGATACGCCAATTCACGAACGTACGTACGTACGCCCGTCGCAGTAAGCTACGCGGTTTAAGTAAGACATACGCCGGCGTAAAGACAAAACACCTCTGTAGGTGGCGCAGCCCATGCAAAGGTATGGACGTCGTAACTGCCGTCGATTTTACGTTGTTTACGTAAGTCGTACGTGAATGGGGCTGGGCGTAGGTGACGTTCACGTCGAAAGCATTGAGTATTTGCGACGTGATTCTGAGCATGCATGCGCCGTACGAACTGCCTTCATTTACATGGGGTCACGGTTAATTTAAATGTAGCCCGCCCACTACATGACTACTTTGAATTAGGCGGCCCATTTGCGCTACGCCGACGTAACTTAGGGAGCAAGTGCTTTGTGAATACTGGCCTTGCCTTACTATGTTACATCGGTGTAGTGCAAATCGGATGTGCTACGCCGGCCAAAATATACGCGACTCTACGTGAATCTGGCCCTATGTGTGGGGAAACTAACACAGCACATCACCCTGAACACACCATCCCCACCGTGAAACATTGTGGTGGCAGCATCATGTGGTGGGGATGCTTTTCTTCAGCAGGGACAGGGAAGCTGGTCAGAGTTGATGGGAAGATGGATGGAGACAAATACAGGATAATCTTAGAAGAAAACCTGTTAGAGTCTGCAAAAGACTTGAGACTGGGGGGGCCGAGGTTCACCTTCCAGCAGGACAACGACCCTAAAGTACAGCCAGAGCTACAATGGAATGGTTTAGATCAAAGCCTATTCATGTGTTAGAATGTCCCAGTCACAGTCCAGACCTAAATCCCATTGAGAATCTGTGGCAAGACTTGAAAATTGCTGATCACAGACGCTCTCCATCCAATCTGACAGAGCTTGAGAGATTTTACAAAGAAAAATGGGCAGAAATGTCCCTCTCTAGATGTGCAAAGCTGGTGGAGACACCCCCAAAAAGACTTGTAGAGAAAGGGGGTTCTACAGAGTATTGACTCCGGGGGGGGGGGGGCATACAAAAAAAAACGATCTCAGGCTGTCCAGCCTAAAAACTGGCAATGTTTACATCAGCCAGAGCCAGAATGTCATTTTTGCCTCCAAGGGTCATAGAGCTGACCGAGACCATTTGGTCCCCGACCAGCTCTATTGTACACCGTTGCTGGCGGCGGATCCATTTTCTGGCTCCCCGATCGCATGAGAGAGACCGGAAAAGCACCAGAGGGGGGCCGGGGGGAAGCAATCAAGCAGCTAAGCAGACGCTTTGATGGCTTTTATACTGTAGGGAATCGCCAGGAGTAAAAAAAAAAATATCTGGATGAAGCCTGCAGCTGCACCCATCACAAAAAAAAAGTCTGGAGCTCCACTTTAAGGATGGAAGGAACACTGACTGACATTGTTATACTTTGCGGCGTGTTTGGTGTTGCCTTTCTTTCTTTCTGAATGGCGTGCAGACACGTCAGCAAAATGCATGACAACAGGCAACGTATTCTTGGAGACACTGTATTGTAAATCAGTTTTACAACTGTAAGCAATGTCAGCCGTTTTTCCATAAAAACATTTTACGACACCCAACTCGGGTTAATGTTTTACAATCCCACACACCCGGGACTCTGTAGAATGAACCTTCCCCACTTTGTAGGGAATTACGTGATTAACATGGTTTATAAAACACTTTATAAGCAGAAAACAAACTCGCTGTACGTGTCAAGGGTCAGGTATTTTGCTGCAGGTTGTGTCTCCACAACATAAATCTTTCAAGTTGGGCCCGGAGTCAGGAAAAGGAAGCCTAGACGTAGGGCCGACATAACAGGGTTATAAGGGGTCCGGCCTAACCACAACACCAGCATCTGATCACCCATTATCCCCATCTTACCAGCCTAATCTACAATACCTCCTGTATGTGACCTACCATGGGAACACCAACCTTGTTTACCACGGCTCTGCAGCTTACCTTACCCACAACACCACCTCCACCTGGCCACCCCTACCCACAACAACACCCAACTGGCCACCTTTACCCACAGCTTTACCTTCAACAACCTAAGCTTTGTGTATACCCTTAATCCACAATACCACTTGTATCTGGCCTCCCATGAGAACACCAACCCCCTTACCCACAACACCATCTCCATCTGGCCACCCTTACGCACACCACCACCCAACTGGTCACCTTCACCCACAACAACACCTTCAACAGCCTAAGCTTTGTGGATACCCTTAAACACATCATCACATGTATCTGATCACCCATTATCCCCATCTTACTACCCTTATCCACAATACCAACTGTATCTGGCCTTCCATGAGAACACCAACCTTGTTTGCCAAGGCTCTGTAGCCTCCTTTACCCACAACACCACCTCCATCTGGCCACCCCTACCCACACCACCACCCAACTGGCCACCTTCTCCCACAACAACACCTTCAACAGTCTAAGATTTGTGGATACCCTTAAACACATCATCACATGTATCTGATCACCCATTATCCCCATATTTCCAATCTTATCCACAATACCTCCTGTATCTGGCCTCCCATGGGAACACCAACCTTGTTTACCACAGCTCTGTAGCCTCCCTTACCCACAACACCACCTCCACCTGACCACCCCTACCCACAACAACACCCAACTGGCCACCTTTACCCACAACAACACCTTTAACAGCCTAAGCTTTGTGGATACCCTTAAACACATCATCACATGTATCTGATCACCCATTATCCCCATCTTACCAACCTCAATCCACAATACCTCCTTTAGCTGACCTCCCATGAGAACACCAACCTTGTTTGCCAAGGCTCTGTAGCCTCCCTTACCCACAACACCACCTCCACCTGGCCACCCCTATTTACAACAACACCCAACTGGCCACCTTTGCCCACAACACCACCTCCACCTGGCCACTCTTACCCACAACACCCAACTGGCCACCTTCGCCCACAACAACACTTTCAACAGCCTAAGCTTTGTGGATACCCTTAACAACAACATCACATGTATCTGATGACACATTATCCCCATCTTACTACCCTTATCCACACTACTACCTGTATCTGGCCTCCCATAAGAATTCCAAACTTGTTTTCAAAGGCTCTGTAGCCTAACTTACCTACAACACCACCTCCACCTGGCCACCACTACCCACAACAATACCCAACTGGCCACCTTTACCCACAACAACACCTTCAACAGCCTAAGCTTTGTGGATACCCTTAACCACAACATCACAACAACACCAACCCCCCCTCCCCCATTTGGCCACCCCTTCCCACAACAACACCCAACGGACTACCTTTACCTGCAACACCACCTTCCCCTGGTCATTCTTACCCACAACACCATCCTCAACTGCCTAATTTGTTCATCTACAGCAGGGGTCTCCAAACTTTCTAAACAAAGGGCCAGTTTACTGTCCTTCAGACTTAAGGGGGGCCGGACTGTGGGCATTGGGAGCAGAAAAGGCCCCAACAACAGTGGTAATAAAGAATCCCTCATCTTTGGTGTCAGTGGGAGGAATTGTGCCCCATTGTTGGTGTGATTGGGCCCCATTGTTGTTTTGGGGGGTACAGGACATTAATGGGGGAGGGGCAGGGGACACTACAGTGGGGGAGAGGGGGTGATGTGAAGGGGGGCAGATGACACTGTTCTGGGAAGTACAGGACACTATGGAGGGGGGCAGCTGACACTACAGTGGGAGAGAGGGGGCAGAAGACACTGTTTTGGGGGGTACAGGACACTACTGGGTGGAGGGGGGGAGAGGCAGGGGACACTGCAGTGGGGAAGAGGGGGTAATGTGAAAGGGGGCACAAGACACTGTTTTGGGGGTGCAGGAGACTGCCGACCCTCTCTGCTCCTCTGTCTCTCCCTTCCCACAGTTCTCACCTCCTCTCCCTCCCCGCAGCATTCACCTGGGGGGAACAGAGAAGCAGGGGGAGGACCAGAGGAGCAGGGGGAGGACCAGAGGAGCAGGGGGGACGACAGAGGAGCAAGGGGGAGGGGACAGACAGCTGACTCAACAGCTATGGCCTGGGAGTTTCTCACTTCTGCCTAATCTTGTCCCATAAGGGGGGGCACCGAACTGATTCTTTGCCCCGGGTGAAATAATGTCTAGCTTCCCCACTGGTACTGCCTATAAGAGGACCAGTACTAGCCGATCTACTCTAATAAAAGTAGAACGGCTAGTGGCTAGTGAAGGGGGATAGGGGGCTTGTGTGGCTGGGGGGGGGGGGTTGCGGGAGTTGCCCGGCTGCCATGGGAGAGACCTGTCAAAGTGGGCCAGTCTGGATAAAGTCCAGGGCCAAATTTCTGTCCCAGTCCAGCCCTGGTGGGGGGGAGAGGCAGGGGACACTACAGTGGGGGAGAGGGGGTGGTGTGAAAGGGGGCACAAGACACTGTTTTGGGGGTACATGACACTACTGGGTGGGGGAAAGGGGGAGGGGACACTACAGTGGGGGAGAGGGGGTGATGTGAAAGGGGGCACAATACACTATTTTGGGGGTACAGGACACTACTGGGTGGGGGAAAGGGGGCAGGGGACACTACAGTGGGGGAGAGGGGGTGGTGTGAAAGGGGGCACAAGACACTATTTCGGGGTTACAGGACACTACTGGGTGAGGGAAAGGGGGCAGGGGACACCACAGTGGGAGAGAGGGGCTGATTAGATACTGTTTTAGGGGTATAGGACATTACTGGGGGGCAGGGGATACTACAGTGAGGAAGAGGGGGTGATGTGAAGGGGGGCAGAAAACACTGTTTTGGGGGGTACAGGACACTACGGGGGGCAGGGGACACTATAGTGGGGGAGAAGTGGTGATGTAAAGGGGCAGAAGACACTGTTTTGGGGGTACATGACACTATGGGGGGGGTGGCCAGGGACACTACAGTGGAGGGTGATGTGAAGGGGGGCATAAGACACTGTTTTGGGGGTACAGGACACTACTGGGGGTGGGGGGGCAGGGGACACTACAGTGGGGGGGGGGGGGGGTGATGTGGTCCTTCATGACAGATTTTACCTTTACGTTATTTTGCACACCTCCAGTTTACGAACTTCATCATCTCGAGTCTCCGCTTTTAGTTAGAAATGAGATAATCCATTGCACTTCCCTTTACGACACGACATGTTTTTTCTGGATGTGTTGTTTGATTTTAGCAGATCATAAATTGCGAGGTTAAAGTGCTAATTTATTTTTTCTTTGAGAACCTAATTACCATAAGATGCCAAAAGAAAGGAGCCAACAGATGGAGAACCAGCACAACAATACATACTGAAAAGTGGTGTATTTTGGTGGAAATCTGTTGACGATGTTTAAATTTAGAAGGCGCATGATATTTTTCCTCTTTCTTGTGAGGATATATAAGTAGTCGGCAACGACACAATTAGAATAAGTGCAAATATTATTTTATTGTCTGCATGGTGTGTAGGTGGGGTGCCGCGCGGTGTGGCGGCAATAACACACACAGTCCAAGCGCTATGGAAGAAATTGTATTGAAATAACGCAAGACAGTTCACAATAGATTGCATGGGACACTACAGTGGGGGATAGGTGGTGCATGAGGGGGTGCATTGTACTGCATGAATCTATCTATTGTTGATTGGCTGGTGCAGGAGAGAGGGGGCGGCGCTCCTGCGCCCTCTATGGACGCACCGCCACTGGTCACATGGGGTGGCAGCATCCAATTGGATATCTTCCCCAGTGACCCAGGAAAATATAGAGGGACCCTATTGACTTCCTCTCCAACTTCGATGCCACTTCGGAAGAGCGCCACCTACAGTAGAAAAAGTAACTTGTCCCTGCCTACAAGTGACCAGGGATGTGGTTGAGGTTCACCACCACCATGAGCTTGAGGTCAATCCTACAGATTTGAAATTCACAGTCCTGGACAATTTATGTACGGATTCATCTGGGATTCTTTTTATTTTTTTAAAACCACGATGTACTACATGGGTTTTGAACCATGGTCATTGGGTTTAAAAGGGCCAATAAGGGGGTTTTGGATAAGCCAAACACCTCACAATAAAATTAAGGGCACAGAGCAGACATAATGGAAGTGTATTGAAGTGACTGCATGGAAACCACAGAGAAAGTTGGCAAACTGCATTGGAGTAAAGTAAGACATTATGAACCTTTGGTGAACACCTCATCTACCAAAGCTACGAGCTACGGTCATCCTTACCAACAACTCATCACCTGGATCAGCCAAGCCTCTGTGATAGCCTTACTCTCACCTGGCATGGCTCTCAACATCCTCACCTTCCAAGAATGTATTGCCACCTTTGCCCACCCCCATCTCTGTCCTTTCCCATCATGCCACTTTTACCCTGGTCAAGTCTACCCAGTAGAACACCACCATTATCCCATGGCCACCCTGTACACACACCTCTCTGATCATGCCACTCTTACCCTGGCCAAGTCTACCCAGTAGAACAGCACCATTGTCCCATGGCCACTATTGTTCACACACACCTCTCTGATCATGCCACTCTTACCCTGGCCAAGTCTACCCAGTAGACCATCACCATTGTCCCATGGTCATTGTGTACACACACCTCTCTGATCATGCCACTCTTACCCTGGTCAAGTCTACCCAGTAGAATACCCCCATTTTCCCATGGCCACCATTGTTCACACACCTCTCTGATGATGCCACTCTTACCCTGGCCACCTTTGCCCACCACCATCTCTGTCCTTTCCCATCATGCCACTTTTACCCTGGTCGAGTCTACCCAGTAGAACACCACCATTGTCCCATGGCCATCGTGTACACACACCTCTCTGATCATGCCACTCTTACCCTGGTCAAGTCTACCCAGTAGAACACCACCATTGTCCCATGGCTACCATTGTTCACACACCTCTCTGATGATGCCACTCTTACCCTGGCCAAGTCTACATGGTTGAACACCACTATTATCCCATGGCCACCATGTACACACACCTCTCTGATCATGCCACTCTTACCCTAGCCAAGTCTACCCAGTAGAACACCAGCATTGTCCCATGGCCACCATTGTTTACACACCTCTCTGATCATGCCACTCTTACCCTTGTCAAGTCTACCCAGTAGACCACCACCATTGTCCCATGGCCATCATGTACACACACCTCTCTGATCATGCCACTCTTACCCTGGCAAAGTCTACCCAGCAGAACACCACCATTGTCCCATAACCCACCATGGATGAGCGAGTTTAGGGTGAAGGAACGTGACTGGCCTCAACCCGATAGAACATCTTTGGGATGTATTCGAGCAGAGACTGCGAGCCAGGCCTTTCCGTCCAATATCAGTGCCTGACCTCACAAATGGGCTTCTGGAAGAATGATCAAACATTCCCATAGACACACTCCTAAACCTTGTGGACGGCCTTCCCAGAAGAGTTGAAGCTGTTATAGCTGAAAAGGGCGAGGCCAACTTAAAGGGGTTGTAAAGGTAAAAGTTTTTTCACCTTAATGCATCCTATGCATTAAGGTGAAAAAACATCCGATGGTACCGCCCCCCCCCCCCCCCCCCGAGCCCCCGTTTTACTTACCTGACCGTTCGAAATTCCCGGGCGCGTTCATGTGATGTTCTTGGTTTCCCAGCCTGGCCGTTGATTGGCTAGGCTGGGCGGATTGATAGCAGCGCAGCCATTGGCTGGCGCTGCTGTCAATCACAGCGGATGACGCGGCGCACCGGGGGGCGGGCCGAGTGATACAGTCGGCGGCTATGGCCGCCGATGTATCACGGGAGCGCGCTCGCAAAAGCTTTCCACCATGCGAGGGAGCTCGCATGAACGTGGAAAGCTTTTGCGAGGAGGAGCCGAGACAGCCGCCGAGGGACCCCAGAAGACACGGATCCGGGTCACTCTGTGCAAAACGAGCTGCACAGCGGAGGTAAGTATAACATGTTTGTTATTTAAAAAAAAAAAAATTCTGCCTTTAGTGTCCCTTTAATATTGAACCCTACTTTCCTTTAGATTTACCAAAACCATATACTATAAAGGTCATACCTAAACACTTTCAATTTGTATATAGTCAGGCCGGCTCTTGTACTACATAGTTGAAGGAAAATCTAAAGGAAATTGAACAAGAAAATTGTACAATGTATGGCCAGCTTAAGACAATGGCCAGCTATTTGACAATATATAGCCAGATTCAGAGAGACTTAGGCTGGCGTATCAGAAGATACGCCAGCCTAAGTCAGAATTTGCGTCGGCGCTAATTTAAGCGTATTCTGGTAACCAGATACGCTTAAATTAGGTTCAGATACGAGCGGCGTAAGTGTCTTACACCCTCGTATCCTAAAGTGTAATTTTTAGGCTGACCGCTAGGTGGCGCTTCCATTGCGGTCGGCGTAGAATATGTAAATCAGTAGATACGCCTATTCACGAACGTACGCCTGGCCGACGCAGTACAGATACGCCGTTTACGTAACGCATTAGCAGGCCTAAAGTTATTCCATCTTATGGATGGAATAGTAATGTTAAGTATGGCCGCCGTTCCCGCGTCGAAATTCGAAGTCGTCCGTGAATAGGGATTTACGTAGTTTACGTCCACGTCAAAATCAATAGGACCGTGCGGCGGACTTAGCCACAATGCACACTGGGAAATGTAGGCGCACGGCTCATGCGCAGTTCCAAAAAAATGTCAATCACGTTGGGTCAAGCCTAATTATCATAAAACACGCCCCCCCGTACGTACGCCCGCCCGCTTTAGGCTACGCCGCCGTAACTTAGCAGGCAAGTACATAGTGAACCATGTACTTGCCTCGCTAACTTACGGCGGCGTAGCCTAAATGCCATAAGCTACGCCGCCGCAAGTATGCGCTCGCCATCCTGAATCTAGCTATCAGTGTGTATATTGTGAATATACAGGCTAAGAGAAATGTTAATTTATTGATTGTATTCCAATTACTCATATCTTCTTTCTTTTTTTTTCTTTTTTTTTATGTATGGGCCTGCTTGTCTGATGTTAATAAAGAATTATAAAAAATAATATATGAAAACACTGAATTATTGAATAGAATGTCTTATTATTGTTGATAATAATAATAATAATAATAATAATAATAATAATAATAATAATAATAATATAATAATAACAACAACAATAATAATAATAATAATAATAATAATAATAATAATAATAACAATAATAGTAATAATAATAATAAAATTAGAATATTAATATACTACTTAAAATGTAATATGTGATTTCCTGTTCTTTGAAAAGCAATACAACTTTACTTCTTTCTTTCTTTCTTTCTTTCTTTCTTTCTTTCTTTCTTTCTTTCTTTCTTTCTTTCTTTCTTTATCAATTATTTTTATTTTTGCTGAAGCCTTAAAAGTATTGCAGAAAATGCTTGTTTTTAAGAGTTGTGCAAAAAAAAAAAAAAAAAATCAGCTTCTTTAGTAGATGCCAGACTTGTGACCAGCAACACAGGAAGGCAGTAGCTGCCCAAATAAATACATTAAATACTGAATTATTGCTATTATTGTTTAGAGTGTCTTATTATTGTTGATAATAATAATAATAATAATAATAATAATAATAATAATAATAATAATAATAATAATAATATATTATTAAAAAATTAATACATGATTTCCTGTTCTTTGAAAAGCAATATATATAACTTTATTTATTTATTTATTTATCTTTCTTTTTTTTTTTTTTGCCGAAGCCTTAAAAGTATTACAGAAAATGCTTGTTTTTAAGAGTTATGCAAAAAAATAAAAAAATATCAGCTTGTTTAGTAGATGTCAGACTTGTGGCCAGCAACACAGGAAGGCAGTAGCTGCCCAAATAAATAAATAAATAAATAAATAAATGAAATACTGAATTATTGCTATTATTGTTTAGAGTGTCTTATTATTGTTGATAATAATAATAATAATAATAATAATAATAATAATAATAATAATAATAACAACAACAATAGTAATAATAATAATAATAATAATAATAATAATAATAATAATAATAATAATAATAATATATTATTAAAAAAATAATACATGATTTCCTGTTCTTTGAAAAGCAATATATATAACTTTATTTATTTATTTATCTTTTTTTTTTTTTTTTTTTTTTTTTTTTGCCAAAGCCTTAAAAGTATTACAGAAAATGCTTGTTTTTAGAAGTTGTGCAAAAAAATAAAAAAATATCAGCTTGTTTAGTAGATGCCAGACTTGTGGCCAGCAACACAGGAAAGCAGTAGCTGCCTAAATAAATAAATAAATAAATTAAAAACTGAATAAATTGCTATTATTGTTTAGAGTGTCTTATTATTGTTGATAATAATAATAATAATAATAATAATAATAATAATAATAATAATAATAATAACAACAATAGTAATAATAATAATAATAATAATAATAATAATAATAATAATAATAATAATAATATATTATTAAAAAATGAATACAGGCATACCCCACTTTTAAGTACACAATGGGACCAGAGCATGTATGTAAAACGAAAATGTACTTAAAGTGAAACAACACCTTTTTTCACTTCTAGGGTGTAGTGGGGGGTCAGGGGCTGTAGTGGGGGTGTCAGGAGCTGTAGTTGAGGTCTCAGGGGCTGTAGTGGGGGTGTCAGAGGCACACTGGAACAGGGTGGGCTATGCTCTCTGAGCTTCAGTTCCTTCTACCGCGGCTGCAAAATGTCTGTACAGTACTTGTAAGGCACTTACGGGTATGTCCTTACTCGCGAGTGTATGTAAAGTGAGTGTACTTAAAGCGGGGTATGCCTGTACATGATTTCCTGTTCTTTGAAAAGCAATATATATAACTTTATTTATTTATTTATTTATTTTTTGCCGAAGCCTTAAAGGTATTACAGAAAATGCTTGTTTTTAAGAGTTGTGCAAAAAGAAATAAAAAATATCAGCTTGTTTAGTAGATGCCAGACTTGTGGCCAGCAACACAGGAAAGCAGTAGCTGCCCAAATATTACAAAAATGTCACTCTAGGCAGACTGCGCTTTTGTGGTTTTAAGGTAAAATGAATTAGGGCTTAAATATAGAAGCCATGTCATACCACAGAACATAAAAACCTATTAAAATAGAGATTATTTTTTTTTTTTAAACAAATAAAATGTGACTCATAGCAAAAATAACAAGAAATATTTAGAGCTGTAAATATTCTCTTTTCTTAAAGATTTTAAAAGGATTTTTAAAACCATATTTCAGATTCTTAAAACATTTTTTTGGGCATTTACTGGGATCACTCGTATATATTTTATATGTAGGGTACTGGAAATAATAACAGATACTTTATTTTCTATCATACCCAAGGCAACCACTGTTTAACCCTTTCATGGGCAGAGGTCATTGATGCATAAAATGCACTGTATGCACTTCCTCTTTAATGGCCAGCCGCTGCATATACCCTATATTACCAAAAGTATTGGGACGCCTGCCTTTACACACACATGAACTTTAATGGCCTCCCAGTCTTAGTCCGTAGGGTTCAATATTGAGTTGGCCCCGCCCTTTGCAGCTATAACAGCTTCACCTCTTCTGGGAAGGCCGTCCACAAGGTTTAGGAGGGTCTCTATGGGAATTTTTGACCATTCTTCCAGAAGCAAATTTGTGAGGTCAGGCACTGATGTTGGACGAGAAGGCCTGGCTCGCAGTCTCCACTCTTATTCCTACCAAAGTTGTTCTATCGGGTTGAGGTCAGGACTCTGTGCAGGCCAGTCAAGTTCCTTCACCCCAAACTTGCTCATCCATGTCTTTATGGACCTTGCTTTGTGCACTGGTGCGCAATCATGTTGGAACAGGAAGGGGCCGTCCCCAAACTCCTCCCACAAAGATGGGAGCATGAAATGGTCCAACATGTCTTGGTATTCTGACGCCTTAAGAGTTCCCTTCACTGGAACTAAGGGGCCAAGCCCAACCCCTGAAAAACAACCCTGCACCATAACCCCCCTCTGCCAAATGGTTTGGACCAGTGCCTCAGAAGAAGGCCCCATTACAATGGTGGTCAGTGGGAGGAAGAATGCCTTCCTACATTGGTGGGGAGAGATTTTTCCTCCCTACAATTGTGGTCAGTGGAGTAAAGAATGCCCCATGACAATGATGGTCAATGAAAGAAATAAATTCCCATCACAAGGGTGGTCAGTCGGAAGAAGAAGGCCCAATTACAATGAAGAAGAAGAAGAAGAAGAAGAAGAAGAAGAAGAAGAAGGCCCAATTACAATGAAGAAGAAGAAGAAGAAGAAGAAGAAGAAGAAGAAGAAGAAGAAGAAGAAGAAGAAGAAGAAGAAGAAGAAGAAGGCCCAATTACAATGAAGAAGAAGAAGAAGAAGAAGAAGAAGGCCCAATTACAATGAAGAAGAAGAAGAAGAAGAAGAAGAAGAAGAAGGCCCAATTACAATGAAGAAGAAGAAGAAGAAGAAGAAGAAGAAGAAGAAGAAGAAGAAGAAGAAGAAGAAGAAGAAGAAGAAGAAGAAGAAGGCCCAATTACAATGAAGAAGAAGAAGAAGAAGAAGAAGAAGAAGAAGAAGAAGAAGAAGAAGAAGAAGAAGAAGAAGAAGAAGGCCCAATTATAATGAAGAAGAAGAAGAAGAAGAAGAAGAAGAAGAAGAAGAAGAAGAAGAAGAAGAAGAAGAAGAAGAAGAAGAAGAAGAAGGCCCAATTACAATGAAGAAGAAAAAGGAGAAGAAGAAGAAGGCCCAATTACAATAAAGAAGAAGAAGAAGAAGGCCTAATTACAATGAAGAAGAAGAAGGAGAAGAAGAAGAAGAAGGCCCAATTACAATAAAGAAGAAGAAGAAGAAGAAGAAGAAGAAGAAGAAGAAGAAGAAGGCCCAATTACAATGGAGAAGAAGAAGAAGGCCCAATTACAATGGAGAAGAAGAAGAAGGCCCAATTACAATGGAGAAGAAGAAGAAGGCCCAATTACAATGAAGAAGAAGAAGAAGAAGAAGAAGAAGAAGAAGAAGAAGAAGAAGAAGAAGAAGAAGAAGAAGAAGAAGAAGAAGAAGAAGAAGAAGAAGAAGAAGAAGAAGGCCCAATTACAATGAAGAAGAAGAAGAAGAAGAAGAAGGCCCAATTACAATGAAGAAGAAGAAGAAGAAGAAGAAGAAGAAGAAGAAGAAGAAGAAGAAGAAGAAGAAGAAGAAGAAGAAGAAGAAGAAGAAGGCCCAATTACAATGAAGAAGAAGAAGGAGAAGAAGAAGGCCCAAATACAATGGAGAAGAAGAAGAAGGCCCAATTACAATGGAGAAGAAGAAGAAGGCCCAATTACAATGGAGAAGAAGAAGAAGGCCCAATTACAATGGAGAAGAAGAAGAAGAAGGCCCAATTACGAAGAAGAAGAAGAAGAAGAAGAAGAAGAAGAAGAAGAAGAAGAAGAAGAAGAAGAAGAAGAAGAAGAAGAATGCCCCATTACAATGGTGGTCAGCAGGAGGAAGAATGCCCCATTGAAATGGTGGTCTGTGGGAAGAAGGCGGCCCCATTACAATAGTGGTCACTGGGAAGAAGGCCCCATTACAATGGTGGTCAGTGGGAAGAAAAATGCCCCATTGTAAAGGTGGTTAGTGGGAGAAAGAAGGCACCCATACAATGGTGGTGAGTGGGAGGAAGATAATAGTGGTCAGTGGGAGGAAGAATGCCCCATTACAATGGTGGTAAGTGGGAGGAAGAATGTTTGATTACCATGGTGGCAAGTGGGAAGAGGAAAGCACTATTGCAATGGCCCGACAGAGGGAAGAAGGTACCATTACATTGGTGGTCAGTGAGAAGAATGCCCCATTACAATGGTGGTCAGTTGGAGGAAGAATGTCCCATTACATTGGTGGTCAGTGAGAAGTAGAAGGTCGCATTACAATGGTGGTCAGTGAAAAGAAGAATGCCCATTACAATGATGGTCAGTGGGAAAAAGAATGCCCCATTACAATGGTGGCCAGTGATAAGAAGGCCCCATTATAATGGTGGTCAGTGAGAAGAAGGCCCCATTATCATGGTGGTCAGTGAGAAGAAGGCCCCATTACATTGGTGGTCAGTGAGAAGAAGGCCCCATTACATTGGTGGTCAGTGAGAAGAAGACTGCCCATTCCCTGGTGGTCATTTAGGACAATAATGTCTCCTCTTACAATAGATGCCAGTAGGACAAATAGTTAAAAAATATTGGGGTTGATGGTGGTTCTGCTGAATGACATCAGCCAACAAACTACGAGGCCACCACTGAGTAGGAGATCCATCTGAACACTAAGATAAGGAAGTCTAGTCTTCTATGATGATCGTTCTGCCACTGATATGAAGAAACCCTCTACAATACAATACTACAAAGACAAAACAAAGACCAGCCAACCGGTTCATCATACAAAGCTCTATTTTTTCTTTATTTTCATTCATTTTAATCTATTTTCCATATCCTCTATTTGGCAGGGAGAAGTCTGAAGGCCACAATCCATGACTTCACCAATCTCATATTTTCCTAAATAGATGGCTTCTGTTCTAATAAAGTATTCTCGGGATGATCCAATCTATGATGAGGAAGTTTCGCATTTTTGGTGGTTTATGAAGAACTTGGTGGTGAACATAACACTCTGGTATATTGCATTTCAATTTAACACAATTCTTTAAAAAAAAAAAAAAAAAAATTGTGCATTATCATAATTTTTTTTATGTCTGTTGTAACCTTCCAAATCAGGAATATCAGTTACAGATCTTAACCACTTCAGCCCCGTAGACTTTGGCTACCTAACGACGGGCCATTTTTTTGCGATTCTGCACTGCGTCGCTTTAACTGACAATTGCGCGGTCGTGCGGTGTTGCTCCTAAACAAAATTGACGTCCTTTTTTTTTACCACAAATAGAGCTTTGCGCTATAAACAAAAAATAGAGCGACAATTTTGAAAAAAAATTCAATATTTTTTACTTTTCGCTATAATAAATATCCCCCAAAAATATATAAAAAAGTTTAGGCCGATACGTATTCTTCTACATATTTTTGGTAAGAAAAACAAAAAATTTAGCAATAAGCGTTTATTGATTGGTTTGTGCAAAAGTTACTGGGGCAGATTCACGTAGAGCCGCGTAAAATTGTGCGGGCGTAACGTATCTGATTTACGTTCCGCCTCCGCAACTTACACGGGCAAGTGCTGTATTCTCAAAGCACTTGCTCTGTAAGTTGCGGCGGCGTATCGTAAATCGGCCGGCGTAAGCCCGCCTAATTCAAATTTGGATCAGGGGGGCGTGTTTTATGCAAAACTACCGTGACCCGTCGTGATTGACGTTTTTTCCCAGTGTGCATTGCTCCAAATGACGTCGCAAGGACGTCATTGGTTTCGACGTGAACGTAAATGACGTCCAGCCCCATTCACGGACGACTTACGCAAACGACGTAACTTTTTCAAATTTCGACGCGGGAACGACGGCCATACTTAACATTGGCTGCGCCTCATATAGCAGGGGCAACTTTACGCCGGGAAAAGCCTAACGTAAACGTCGTAACTTTACTGCGTCGGCCGCGCGTACGTTCGGGAATTCGCATATCTAGCTAATTTGCATACTCGACGCGGAATTCGACAGAAGCGCCACCTAGCGGTCCAAAAAAAATGCAGTTAAGATCCGACGACGTAAGAGACTTACGCCTGTCGGATCTAATGGATATCTACGCGTAACTGATTCTAAGAATCAGGCGCATAGAGACGACGGCGCAACTCAGAGATACGACAGCGTATCCGGAGATACGCCGTCGTATCTCGGTTGTGAATCTGGGCCATAGCGTCTAAAAAATAGGGGATAGATTTATGGAATTTTTATTATGTGTCATTAGGGCAGTGGACGGTGTCAGTATTTGATTTTTTTTATTATTTTTTTCCAATTTTATTAAATTTTTTTGAAAAAAATTAGGAACCCCATTAGGGAGCTTTGATGAAATATCAGGGGTCTAAACAGGGGGAATATGCACCACATGGGGTCATTAGAGTGATTGGTATCAGTAGGGCAGTCTACGGTGTCAGTATTTTTTCATCTTTATTATTTTATTCATTTTTTACAATTTTATTATATTTTTTTACAACTTTTTTTGGGAACCCCACTGAAACTGACACTGTTTAGACCCCATTAGGGGTCTAAACAGTGGCAATATGCACCACATGGGGTCAGTAGGGTGATTGGTGTCAGTAGGACAGTCTACGGTGTCAGTAGGGCAGTGGACGGTGTCAGTATTTTTTCATTTTTATTTTATTTTTATTTTTAAAATTTAGGAACCCCATTAGGGAGCTTTGATGAAAAATCAGGGGTCTAAACAGTGTCAGTTTTTTTATTTTTTTCATTTTATCATTTAATTTTTTTGCATTATATTTTTACAATTTTATTTATTTTTACAATTTTTTTTTTTTAGGAACCCCATTAGGGAGCTTTGATGAAATATCAGAGGTCTAAACAAGTGGGAACATGCACCACATGGGGTCATTAGGGTGATTGGTGTCAGTAGGGCAGTGGACGATGTGAGTAGTACAGTGGACGGTGTCAGTATTTTTTCATTTTTATGATTACATTTTTTTATTATATTTTTACAATTTCATTTTTTTTACATTTTTTTTTTTTAGGAACCCCATTAGGGGGCTTTGATGAGATATCAGTGGTCTAAACAGGGGGAATATGCAACATATGGGGCCATTAGGTTGAATGGTGTCAGTAGGGCAGTCTACGATGTGAGTAGTACAGTGGACGGTGTCAGTATTTTTTCATTTTTATTATTTTTTTTATTATGATTTTTTTATTTTTTACGATTTTGTTCAGGAATGCCACTAGGGAGCTTTGATAAAATATCAGGGGCCAGATTCACAGATGAAATACGCCGGCGTATCTACTGATAAGCCGGCGTATTTTCAAATTTCCCGCGTCGTATCTTTAGTTTGAATCCTCAAACCAAGATACGACGGCATTTGGGTAAGATCCGACAGGCGTACGGCTTCGTACGCCTTCGGATCTTAGGATGCAATACTTCGGCGCCCGCTGGGTGGAGTTTGCGTCGTTTTCCGCGTAGGGTATGCTAATTAGCTGTTTACGAAGCTACGCGCGCTCGTCGCATTCTCTTACGTCGGCTTTTCCCGTCGTAAAGTTACGGATGCTATTTCAATGGCTTATAATTTAGACTAGCCATGTTAAAGTATGGCCGTCGCTCCCGCGTCGAATTTTGAATTTTTTTTTTTTTTCGTAAGTCGTCCAGGAATAGGAAAGGACGTAACGCACGTTCAAAAAATTACGTCAGTGCAACGTCAGTTCGCGCAAAGCACGGCGGGAAATTACAAAACGGAGCATGCGCAGTACGTTCGGCGCGGGAACGCGCCTAATTTAAATGATACACGCCCCATTTGAATTAGGCGGGCTTGCGCCGGACGGATTTACGCTACGCCGCCGCAAGTTTACAGGCAAGTGCTTTGTGAATCAAGCACTTGCGCTGAAAACTTGCGGCGGTGTAACGTAAATGGGATACGTTACGCCGCCGGAATTGTACATGAATCTGGCCCCAGGGGTCTAAACGGGGAGGGGGGATATGTGCCACATGGGGTCATTAGGGTGTGCCCAGGCACATCTGGCACACCCGGTGCTCACGCCTATGCTGATACCAAGTCAAGCTCCAGTACTTACACTGATTGAATTTCAGGACTACATTTATTGGTGTATTAATGATCGCAGAGCTCATTAATTTGTGTCTCTTATATCTGTATCTGTAGTTGGGCTTTAATGTTATCCTGGTCAGACGATTACATTTCCTGCATAGATGAACTCATTGCTGATAATAGTGGAGGTCACATATACACCGTGTGTGATAATGACTTGTAGAGGAAATCATTTCACTTTATCATCTCCCAAGAGCAAAACTGAAATTATTTTTTATCTGTAAAAAAAAAGATAATTATATATTATAATATTCAGTTTAAATGGTTTATTTTTTGTTATAAAGAAATGTCAGCCATACAAGAGAAGATTTTGCGGCACCAATACCACTCTAACTCAGAGGTGGATTGGACATTGGAGTTTTTAACCATTTTTGTTTACAAGTTTAAATCATTATTTTGTGCTAGAAAAATTACATATTAACCACTTAAGCCCCGGACCTTTAGGCAGCTAAATGCCCAGGCCAGGTTTTGCGATTGGGCACTGCGTCACTATAACAGACAATTGCGCGGTCGTGCGATGTGGCTCCCAAACGTCCTTCTTTTTCCCACAAATAGAGCTTTCTTTTGGTGGTATTTGATCACCTCTGCGGTTTTTATTTTTTGCGCTATAAACAAAAATAGAGCGACAATTTTGAAAAAAAAATGCAATATTTTTTACTTTTTGCTATAATAAATATCCCCCAAAAACATATAAAAAAAAAAAAATTCTCAGTTTAGGCCGATACGTATTCTTCTATATATTTTTGGTAAAAAAAAAATCGCAATAAGCGTTTATCGGTTGGTTTGCGCAAAATTTATAGCGTTTATAAAATAGGGGATAGTTTGATGGCATTTTTATTAATTTTTTTTTTACTACTAATGGCGGCGATCAGCGATTTTTTTCGTGACTGCGACATTATGGCGGACACATCGGACACTTTTGACACATTTTTGGGACCATTGTCATTTTCACAGCAAAAAATGCATTTAAATTGCATTGTTTATTGTGAAAATGACAGTTGCAGTTTGGGAGTTAACCACAGGTGGCGCTGAAGGGGTTATGTTTCACCTAGTGTGTGTTTACAACTGTAGGGGGGTGTGGCTGTAAGAGTGACATCATCAATTGTGTCTCCCTATAAAGGGGATCACTTGATCGATGCAGCCGCCACAGTGAAGCACGGGGAAGCCGTGTTTACACATGGCTCTCCCCGTTCTTCAGTTCCGGGGAGTGATCGCGGGACCCCAGCGGCGATCGAGTTCCACGGTCCCGGTCCCGGAGCTTCGGACCGGGTCGTGGGCGTGCGCCGCAGGTGCGCGCCCGCGACCCACGGCTGGGTAGATGTACAGGACGTGCCGGTACGTCCATCTGCCCAGCCGTGCCATTCTGTGGACGTATATCTACAGGCGGCGGTCCTTAAGCGGTTAATTAATTCAATTCATTATAATATAATTTTTTTTAAGCAGACACCCCAGGGAATAAAATGAGAATCGTCGCATTTTTTTTTTTGTCCCACTGTAACGTTTTTTTAAAACGCAATTTTTGGGGAAAAAAATACACTTCAATTAATTAAAAACTGTTAAAAAAAAAAAGACACAATATATACCCCAATTTTTTTTTCAAAAATATGAAAGATGATGTTACACCGAGTAAATAGATACCGAACATGTCACGCTTTAAAATTGTGGCCAAAATCTCCAAAATGTACTTGGACTAAAAAAGTGAAGCTTTAATTATTATTATTTTTTTTACAGGTTACCTGTTTAGAGTTACAGAGGAGGTCTAGTGCTAGAATTATTGCTCACGCTCAATAAGATGCCAAGTGCCAGATCCACAGAGATTTGGATAGGCGCAGCGTATCAGAGATTTAAGTCAACACCAGGAAGTTTTTGCGCCGTAAGTTATGGCGGCGTAGTGTATTTCTGGCGGCGGAATTCAAATCGGCGGGTAGGAGGTGTGATTCATTTAAATGAAGCGCGTCCCCGTGCCGATTGAACTGCGCATGCTCCGTTTTGAAATTTCCCGCCGTGCTTTCTGCGAAATGACGTCGCATCGACGTCATTTTTAGAACTTCGACGTGCGTTACGTCCTTTCCTATTCACGGACGACTTACGCAAAAAAAAAAAAAATTGAAATTCGACGCGGGAACGACGGCCATACTTTAACATGGCACGTCTATCTATACGCCACAGAATAGCAGCTTTAACTATACGCCGGGAAAAGCCGACTAGCGACGACGTAAGAGAATGTGACGGCCGCGCGTACCTTCGTGGATCGCCGGAAAAAGCAAATTAGCATACCCGATGCGGAAAACTACGCAAACTCCACCCAGCGGGCGCCAAAGTATTGCACCTACGATCCGAAGCCGTACGCCTGTCGGATCGAAGCCAGAAGCCATCGTATCTTGGTTTGAGGATTCAAACTAAAGATACGGCGCGGCAAATTTGAAAATACGCCGGAGTATCAGTAGATATGCCGGCGTATTTCTTCTGTGAATCTGGCCCGTGAAGCTTTAATTATTATTTTTTTACAGGTTACCTGTTTAGAGTTACAGAGGAGGTCTAGTGCTAGAATTATTGCTCACGCTCAATAAGAGGCCAAATCTTTCCTTTACCTTTAAAAAAACAAAAGATCAACAAAATATATATATCAGGGGGTCTAAACAGTTGTAATATGCGCCACATGGGGTTGTTAGGGTGACTGCTGTCAGTAGGACAGTCTACGGGGTCAGTAGGGCGGCAGTGGACGATGTCAGTACCTTTTCATTTTTTTTTTACAATTTTTTTTTTTTTACAATTGTTTTTTTAGGAACCCCACTTGATGAAATATCAGGGGTCTAAAGAGGGGGAGATTTGTGCCACATGGGGTCGTTAGGGTGATTGCTGTCAGTAGGACAGTCTACGGGGTCAGTAGGGCAGTGGACGGTGTCAGTATCTTTTCATTTTTTTTTATTTTGTTTATTTTTTTTTACAATATTTTTTTTTAGGAACCCCATTTGATGAAATATCAGAGGTCTAAACAGGGGGGCTGTGCACCACATGGGGTCATTAGGGTGATTGGTATCAGTAGGGCAGTCTACGGTGTCAGTAGGGCTCTCTACCGTGTCAGTATTTTTTCATTTTTATTATTTTATTCATTTTTTACAATTTTATTATATTTTTTTACAACTTTTTTTGTCAACCCCATTAGTGGGTTTTGATGAAATATCAGGGGTCTAAACAGGGTAATATGTGCCACATGGGGTTGCCGGAGTGATTGGTGTCAGTAGGACAGTCTACAGGTGTCAGTAGGGCAGTATCTTTTCATCTTTTTTTTTTACAATTTTATTTATTTATTTATTTTGTTAGGAACCCCATTTGATGAAATATCAGGGGTCTAAAACAGGAGAAATATGCGCCACATAGGGCCATTAGGGTGTGCCCAGGCACATCTGGCACACCCCCTGTTCACACCTATGCTGATAAGTCAAGCTCCAGTACTTACACTGATTGAATTTCAGGACTACATTTATTGGTGTATTAATGAATGATTGCATTAAAAAATATATATATTTTGCATTAGAAAATATATTTTTTTGCATTAAAAAATATTTTATGTTGCATTAAAAAATATTTTATTTTGCATAAAAAAAATATTTTCTTTGCATTAAAAAAAATTCAGGACTACAATTATAGGTGCATTAATGATTGCATTAAAAAATATATTTTCTTGCATTAAAAAAATATATATTTTTTTGCATTAAAAAAAATGTTTTGCATTAAAAAAAAAATTTTTTGCATTAACATTTTTTTTTTTGCATTACAAATATTTTTTTGCATTAAAAAATATATTTCTTTGCATTAAAAAATATTTGTATTTTGCATAAAAAAATATTTTCTTTGCATTCAAAAATATATATTTTTTTGCATTAAAAATTTTTTTTGCATTGAAAATATTTTTTTTTTTGCATTAAAAACATTGGGCCAGATTCAGATACATTTGCACTTGCGCCGCGTATCATTGATACGCTACGCCGCCGTATCTTACCTGGCGGAATTTCGAATCCACAGCGAAATCGCGCCGTAAGTTACAGCGGCGTAGTGTTTTTCTGGCGGCGTATTTGAAATTGGGCGGGTTGGGGGCGTGCTTCATTTAAATGAAGCGCGTCCCCGCGCCGCTTGAACTGCGCATGCTCCGTTTTGAAATTTCCTACCGTGCTTTGCGCGAATTGACGTCACACCGACGTGATTTTTTTGAACGTCGACATGAGTTACGTCCTTTCCTATTCACAGACGACTTACGCAAAAAATAAAAAAATTTAAAATTTGACGCGGGAACGACGGCCATACTTTAACATGGCAAGTCTAAAGATAGGCCAAGAAATAGCAGCTGTAACTATACGCCGGGAAAAGCCGACTAGCGATGATGTAAGAGAATGCGACGGCCGCGCGTACCTTCGTGAATCGCCGTAAAAAGCTAATTAGCATACCCGACGCGGAAAACGATGCGAACTCCACCCAGCGAGCGCCAAAGTATTACACCTACGATCCGAAGCCGTACGCCTGTCGGATCGAAGCCAAAAGCCGTCGTATCTTGGTTTGAGGACGCGGCAAATTTGAAAGTACGCCGGAGTATCAGTAGATACTCCGGCGTACTTCTTCTGTGAATCTGGCCCATTTTTTTTTGCATTAAAAAAAAATAAACAAAGTGATGTCATAACGTTGCTCTGGTCCTCCTAGGCCATAGAGGCGTCAAAGGACCATGCAATTGTCAATTAAAATAACTGAGTGTCGTATTGCATAAAATGGCCTGGTGATGAAGAGGGGGGGGATGAATCTTCTGGAGGTCAAGTAGATAAAAAAATGTTGTGCCTTAGCTTTAAGCACTAAAAAAAAAAAAAAAAATCATTTTTTTTTTTACATTTAAAAAAAAACATTTTTTTATTAATGTTATAAGCAGCAACTTTTCTTTTTTATTTTCATTTTTTTTAGATGATTATACAGTAAGTTTTGCAGCAGAGCTGTTCCTAAACTTCATTTGACTTTGTGATTTGTTTTCCCGATGTAATTGTTCCGCCAGAACGCGTCACACGGAATGAACAGAGACACGCGGAAGAATTAAAAAAACAGCTCTTGCCGAAAATAAATTCATAAAAAGGTATTTAGGAAACAAATGTTAGTCATTGTCCCTAATGGTCTTTAGGCTGAAGATTTCCAGTGGCGCCTGAAATGTAAACCATTTCTGAGAAAAAAAAAGAAAGAAGCACGGCGAGATAATGGCGTCGTCATTTTCAACTCTGTCAGGGATCTGGAGCTCTTCAAAAAAAAAAAAATACGTCTGCCGGTTAATGAACATTGCGTTAAGTAACACTAGGCAGATCATTCTAAACAGTTTGAACTCTTAATTGCCGCAATTGCTTGAGCGCGTTGTAATTTCATTACCCGTATTAACTAATAGTCCCTCAATATGTTATATTGTTTCTGGAATTAGAATTGCTTTCTTCTAACAAGTCATAATTTAATAGAAATGTCATTTTTATTAAGCTTCTCATTGCTTGTGGTTTGCAGCGTGAAGCACGTGCGAAGAAGAGAATAAAAATGCCAGACAGAACAATCACCCCCCCCCCCCCCTCGGGTGCTTAAAGTTGACCTTTCATAAATTACATCGCCAGGAGGTTATAGTTCAAGACGAGACAAAAAAATGAAGATATCTCAAGCCTGTTATGCAGATATGCAATTCAAGGTAGAAGATAGTGGGACCCAGTGGTGAGCAGCCTAGGAGCGTAGATAAGGGGGGGATAGGGGGGTCCAAGCCCATCTTTATTCCTGAGCTTTCATGGTACCACAGTTACCTCTGACTGCTCACCGGAAGCACTGACGATTCTGCCACCTGTCAGAACTCAGAGACAGGAGTCTGGGAGGTTCTCTTTAACTCCTGGGGACCCAAAAATTAACATTGGTCAAGCATGTTAAGCAGATATGCAAGGTAGAAGATAGTGGGACCCAGTGGTGAGAAACCAGGGGAGTAGATAAGGGGGGGGGGGGGGGAACAGGGGGGTCCAAGAGACAGGAAGCAAACGTTTCAGAGTCAGGGAGGTTCTCTTTAACTCATAGGAACCAAAAAATTAAGATATGTCAAGCCTGTTATGCAGATATGCAATTCTAGATAGAAGATAGTGGGACCTAGTGGTGAGCAGCCTCGGGGCGTAGATAAGGGGGGGGATAGGGGGGTCCAAGCCCATCTTTATTCCTGAGCTTCCAGGGTACCACAGTTACCTCTGACCAGGGATAAACTGGCCATTGGGACTACAGGGAGTTTCCCGGTGGGCCGATGGCTCAGTGGGCCGGCTTCAGTGACAGCGGACCGCCTCCCCCCTCTGCTCCTCTGTCTCTCCCTTCCCGCACTGCTCACCTCCTCTCCCTCCCCGCAGCGCTCACCTGGGGGGGAACAGAGAAGCAAGGGGAGGACCAGAGGAGCAGGGGGGACGACAGAGGAGGGGACAGACAGCTGACCCAACAGCTATGGCCTGGGAGTTTTTCACTTCTGCCTAACCTTGTCCCATAAGGGGGGGCACTGAACTGATTCTTTGCCCCGGGCGAAATAATGTCTAGCTTCCCCACTGGTACTGCCTATAAGAGTACCAGTACCAGCCATTCTACTATAATAAAGTAGAACGGCTAGTGGCTAGTGAAGGGGGAGAGGGGGCTTGGGTGGCCGGTGGGGTGCGGGAGTTGTCCGGCCACCATGGGAGAGACCTGTCAAAGTGGGCCAGTCTGGATGAAGTCCAGGGCCAAATTTTTGTCCCAGTCCAGCCCTGGTTACCTCTGAGGCCCCGTACACACGACAGAGAAACTCGACGTGCCAAGCACATCGAGTTCCTCGTCGAGTTCAGGGATGAAGCCGCCGAGAAGCTCGGCGGGACGCCTTCTCCCATAGAACAACGAGAAAATAGAGAACATGTTCTCTATTTTCTCGTCGAGCTCCTCGGCGGCTCCATCGAGCCAAAACTGTACAGACGACAGAGTTTCTCGGCAGAATCCGGGTTTTGACCGAGTTTCTCGGTGAATTCTGCCGAGAAACTCTGTCGTGTGTACGGGGCCTGACAGTCACTGCTCATCATAAGCACTGCCGATTCTGCAGATAGTGGGACCCAGTGGAGAGCAGCCCAGGGCCGTAGATAAGGGGGGATTGGGGGATCCAAGTCCCCCCTTCATTCTTGAGCTTTCATGGTACCACAGTTACCTCTGACAGCCAATGCTCACCAGAAGCACCGCCGATTCTGCTACCTTTCAGAACTCAGAGACAGAAAGCAGAAGGTTCAGAGTCAGGGAGGTTCTCTTTAACTCCTGGGAACCCAAAGAATTAAGATATGTCAAGCCTGTTAAGAAGATATGAAATTCAAGATAGAAGATAGTGGGACCCAGTGGTGAGCAGCCCAGGGGCGTAGATAAAAGGGGATAGGGGGGTCCAAGCCCACCTTTATTCCTGAGCTTCCATGGTACCACAGTTACCACTGACAGTCACTGCTCACCAGAAGCACCACCGATTCTGCCACCTATCAGAACTTTCAAAGGGAACCAAAAAATTAATATATGTCAAGCCTGTTATGCAGATATAACATTCAAGATAGAAGATAGTGGGACCCAGTGGTGAGCAGCCAGGGGCGTAGATAAGGGGGGGATAGGGGGGTCCAAGCCTGCCCTTCATTCTGGAGCTTTCATGGTACCACAGTTACATCTGACAGTCACTGCTCACCAGAAGCACCACCGATTCTGCCACCTGTCAAAATTCAGAGACAGAAAGCAGAAGGTTCAGAGTCAGTGAGGTTCTCTTTAACTCCTGGGAAACCAAAAAATTAAGATATGTCAAGCCTGTTAAGCAGATATGAAATTCAAGATAGAAGATAGTGGGACCCAGTGGTGAGCAACCCAGGGACATAGATAAGGCGGGGGGATAGGGGGGTCCAAGCCCCCCCTTCATTCTTGAGCTTTCATGGTACCACCGTTACCTCTGACAGCCAATGCTCACCATAAGCACCGCTGATTCTGCCACCTGTCAGAACTCAGAGACAGGAAGCAGAAGGTTCAGAGTCAGGGAGGTTCTCTTTAACTCCTGGGAACTCAAAAATTAAGATATGTCAAGCCTGTTAAGCAGATATGAAATTTCATGATAGAAGATAGTGGGACCCAGTGGTGAGCAGCCCAGGGGCGTAGATAAGGTGGGATAGGGGCGTCCAAGCCTCCCCTTCATTGAACATCCATAATACCGCAAGTTACTGCTGACGGTCGCTGCGCCCTCTACCTACTAGCACACATTCGAATTTAGAATTTCAGATTTTTCAAATTTTAGGATTTTCGAACATTCGAGCTCACGAATTTGTTAAACTGGGTTTCTTTCATTCGGATATTTACGAAATTAACAAATTACCGAAAACTCATTCGGAACAAAACGGATTGCACACGTCTAATACTGGGGGTGCAAATGGATATAAGGATAGATCCCTACGAAGTGAAGGGAATTCCCCTCATATACTGTTGTCGCTAGGACAGGTGTCCCCATTGGAAGGTTTCCCCTCACTTCTTCTTCTGGTGACAACTTATAAACGTTTGGATGTCCATTGACCTTCATTGACAATGTTCACAGAGAGGGGAGACTCCCCCGGCAGGGACAAAGGACATCAAAAAGAACCCTACCGGGAGTTGATCCCTTTCCCGCTGTATCCAAAACGATAAAAAGTGAAGTCTCGCCTATACTTACGCTTTAGTATAATTATAGATTCACTTTTAAATTTGTATATATCGCGTTTTAAGGCTTCTTTCCTAAGATTTTTTTTTTTGAACTTGCTGACATCTGATGTTTCAGAGAAATAAAAAAGAGAAAAAAAAATAAAAGAAGCGCCTGAGGCTCACAAGGGAAATTCTCAAATATCAATAATTTAATCTTCAATCGGCGCAAAAAGTTTTTGTAGTAAAATGACCTCCATAAAATATAACAAAAGGCACGCGGGGACACTGAGCACTGAGATCTCCGGGAAAAAAGAGAAAAATCTAAACCTGCAATAGCCATTCCGTGACTCACCTTGACCTGACCCCGCCCACATAACGCGTGTGTGCAAAGAGGGCGGGCTTTCATTTTAAATTCCTTAGGTAAAACAATAGCTGCGGCTCCTCAGAGACTGAAGGAATCTCTATAAAATATAAAGGAACACCAGAGGGCGCCAGACTAAGTGTAGTGCATATGTCATCTTTTATGCTTCAAAAGTCAAGTGGCAACTCACAGAATAGCAAGTAACACAGCTGTCATGAGGGCCACGTACCTGTCTACCTGAGGTGAGACCCGAAGTAGTGGGGAGGCCTCCCTTACACCTCAGGTCCTTGAAGCCCCTGGAGGCGGAGATAGAGACTTGGTGGACACCAAGTGGCACGGGTGCCAGGGGTGCGAAGCACCGTGCAAGCCTTAGTCTGAGATCTGAGCCAAGGTCAAGTCCGCTCTAGCAACGAAGTACAGAAGGGTTAATCAGAAGAAGAATGGTCGAGATCCAAGCCGGGGTCGGTTCCAATCTGGCAGCTGGGTACAAAAGGGGCAAAGAATTACAATGGTCAAGGTACAATTCCGAGGTCAATGGCAATCAGCAATCAAGAGTAGTCAAATAGGTTTCCAGGTCACAACAAGTTCAGACAGATCTCACACTAGCACAGGAACAAGGGGGGACTGAAGATAATCCAGCAATTTGGCAGTGTCTGGGCTTATATGGGGAAGTTTGAGGTCACTTCCTGTGCGCCTCCTGGGCATTTTCCTGCCTTTTTCCATCAGGTTGAGGTCACTTCCTGTGTGCCTCCTGGGCATTTTCCCGCCTTCTTTCCATCAGTTTGAGGTCACTTCCTGTGCGCCTCCTGGGCATTTTCCCGCTTTTTTTCTATCAGGTTGAGGTCACTTCCTGTGCGCCTCCTAGGAAATTTTCCTGCTTTTTTCCATTAGGTTGAGGACACTTCCTGTGCGCCTCCTGGGCATTTTTCCATCAGGTTGAGGTCACGTCCTGTGTGCCTCCTGGGTATTTTCCTGCCTTTTTCCATCAGGTTGAGGTCACTTCCTGTGTGCCTTCTGTGTATTTTCCTGCCTTTTTCCATCAGGTTGAGGTCACTTCCTGTGCGTCTCCAGGGCTTTCTTCCGCCTTTTTTCCATCAGGTTGAGGTCACTTCCTGTGCGCCTCCTGTGTATTTTCCTGCTTTTTTCCATTAGGTTAAGGTCACTTCCTGTGCGCCTCCTGGGCATTTTCCTTCTTTTTTCCATCAGGTTGAGGTCACTTCCTGTGTGCCTCCTGGGCATTTTCCCGCCTTCTTTCCATCAGTTTGAGGTCACTTCCTGTGCGCCTCCTGGGCATTTTCCCGCTTTTTTTCTATCAGGTTGAGGTCACTTCCTGTGCGCCTCCTAGGAAATTTTCCTGCTTTTTTCCATTAGGTTGAGGACACTTCCTGTGCGCCTCCTGGGCATTTTTCCATCAGGTTGAGGTCACGTCCTGTGTGCCTCCTGGGTATTTTCCTGCCTTTTTCCATCAGGTTGAGGTCACTTCCTGTGTGCCTTCTGTGTATTTTCCTGCCTTTTTCCATCAGGTTGAGGTCACTTCCTGTGCGTCTCCAGGGCTTTCTTCCGCCTTTTTTCCATCAGGTTGAGGTCACTTCCTGTGCGCCTCCTGTGTATTTTCCTGCTTTTTTCCATTAGGTTAAGGTCACTTCCTGTGCGCCTCCTGGGCATTTTCCTTCTTTTTTCCATCAGGTTGAGGTCACGTCCTGTGTGCCTCCTGGGTATTTTCCTGCCTTTTTCCATCAGGTTGAGGTCACTTCCTGTGCGCCTTCTGTGTATTTTCCTGCCTTTTTCCATCAGGTTGAGGTCACTTCCTGTGCGTCTCCAGGGCTTTCTTCCACCTTTTTTCCATCAGGTTGAGGTCACTTTCTGTGCGCCTCCTGTGTATTTTCCTGCTTTTTTCCATTAGGTTGAGGTCACTTCCTGTGCACCTCATGGGCATTTTCCTGCTTTTTTCCATTTGGTTGAGGTCATATCCTGTGCGCCTCCTGGGCATTTTTCCACCTTTTTTCCATCAGGTTGAGGTCACGTCTTGTGTGCCTCCTGGGTATTTTCCTGCCTTTTTCCATCAGGTTGAGGTCACTTCCTGTTTGCCTCCTGTGTATTTTCCTGCCTTTTTCTATCAGGTTGAGGTCACTTCCTGTGCGTCTCCTGGGCTTTCTTCCACCTTTTTTCCATCAGGTTGAGGTTACTTCCTGTGTGCCTCCTGTGTATTTTCCTGCCTTTTTCCATCAGGTCCAAATAGAGCTTTCTTTTGGTGGTATTTGATCACCTCTGCGGTTTTTATTTTTTGCGCTATAAACAAAAATAGAGCGACAATTTTGAAAAAAATGCAATATTTTTTACTTTTTGCTATAATAAATATCCCCCAAAAAATATATAAAAAATATATTTTTTTCCTCAGTTTAGGCCGATACGTATTCTTCTACATATTTTTGGTAAAAAAAAAATAAGCGTTTATCGATTGGTTTGCGCAAAATTTATAGCGTTTACAAAATAGGAGATAGTTTTATTGCATTTTTATCAATAATTTTTTTTTTACTACTAATGGCGGCGATCAGCGTTTTTTTTTTTCGTGACTGCGACATTATGGCGGACACATTGCACACTTTTGACACATTTTTGGGACCTTTGTAATTTTCACAGAATAAAGTGCTATAAAAATGCACTGATTACTGTGAAAATGACAATTGCAGTTTAGGAGTTAACCACAAGGGGGCGCTGTAGGATTTAAGTGTGACCTAATATGTGTTTCTAACTGTAGGGGGGCTGGACGTGTGACGTCAGTGATCATCTTTCCTCTATCAGGGAACACACAATCAATGACAGCGCCACAACGAAGAACAGGGAAGGTGTGTTTACACTCACCTCTCCCTGTTCTTCAGCTCCGGTGACCGATTGAGGGACACCCACGGTGATCAGGTCCATGGGTCCCGCAGAAGCGGTCACGGAGCTTAGGACCTTAAAGAATCACATACAGGCACGTGATTGTGCCCAGCCGTGCCATTTTGCCGACCTATATCGGCGTGAAGGAGTCCTTAAGTGGTTAAAGAGATTGAAGCCCCCGCATTGACCCTCGTTCGCCCCCTTTTTTTTATATATATTGTGCCAGATCCACAAACTAATTACGCCGGCGTATCTATTGATACGCCGCGTAATTTTTAAAATGCCCCGTCGTATCTGTGTTTTGTATCCACAAAACAAGATACGACTGAATGTGGGCTCGATCCGACAGGCGTACGTCTTAGTACGCTGTCGGATCTAAGGTGCATATTTACGCTGGCCGCTAGGTGGCGTTTCCGTCAAATTCCGCGTTGAGTATGCAAATTAGCTAGATACGGCGATCCACAAACGTACGTCCGGCCGGCGCATTTTTTTACGTCATTTCCGTAAGGCTTTTTTCGGCGTAAAGTTACCCCTGCTATATGAGGCGTATCCTATGTTAAGTATGGCCGTCGTTCCCGCGTCGAATTTTGAAAATATTACGTTGTTTGCGTAAGTCGTTTGGCTTGTTCCGGTTTAATTTCGAGAATGCGCACTGGGATACCCCCACGGACGGCGCATGCGCCGTTGAAAAAAAAAAATCATTTACGTCGGGTCAAGACGTATTTACATAAAACACGCCCCCATCACATCCATTTGAATTGCGCGCCCTTACGCCGCTTAAGTTGCGCTACGCCGCCGTAACTTACGGCGGACATTTTTTTAGGATACAAAAAAAACCTGTAAGTTACGACGGCGTAGCGCTACGCCGGACGGAAGAAAGCGCCACGCTACGTGGATCTGCCCCATTTTTTTGTATATATATTTGTGGCACCCCCCTTCTCAATTTTCTCAATTAGTGGCGGCACCCCTCCGCTTATCAATTTGAGACAGCAACACCCCCCCCTGGTTCTCTGCTCCAGGGGGCCCATGCCTGAAGCTGTGTAAGAGACCCCGTAATTCCTGATGGCGGCCCTGATGGCGGCCCTGCCTGTCGGGATTCCCGACCGTGTGTATGCGGTATAATCGCGAAATGATTCCAGCCCTGCATACTGTCCATGTGTAATAAGCTCTCTTCAGCTTCTATGTGACGGCCGCTGACACTGAGCCGGATTTCTTTGTCACTCGTTAAATCAGCGCCTGACAGCGCGCCATTATGATGATAATATCGTTACGGACAGCTGACTGGAGAGGCGGAGGAGGAATACATTGGATTTCAGGACTTGACTTGAGATAAACTGTAACTTCCTATGGAAATGACCGTTTTTCGTTCTTTCACGCTCTTTATTAACAGCCAATCAGGTTTTGGTTTTTGGGATGAAATTCCTGTATCTGCAAAGTAATTAAGTAGCAGATGTTCCTCTGGATCTCCGCTACTGTTGCGTCGCACAATGCCTTTTTAGTCTGCAGGATTAAAATCTATCGCATCTGATTCCCACCATTGTGCTGCATATTCCCTTCCCCCGCAGAGGTAATATATTAATAAATAATAAATGATTTGGCTTCTTTATCCGGGTTTTACCATTTTATTTCTGAGTGATTTGCTGACAACTGCAGAGCGCCCACATGCATCGCGCATCACAGATTAACTGTAAAGCCGATCTGTCACATATCATTCCATAGACATACATTGGGGGGGGGGGGGTAATGATTGGCTCCCCTGCAGATTGTGTACGTTTTCCCACTTACATAGAAATGAAGGGGTAGATTCAGATAGCCCGGCGTAAATTTCTGCGGGCGTAACGTATCTCAGATACGTTACGCCGCCGTAACTTAGGGCGCAAGTTCCGTATTCAGAAAGAACTTGCGCCCTAAGTTACGGCGGCGTAACGTATGTGGTTCCGGCATAAGCCCGCCTAATTCAAATGTGGATGATGTGGGCGTGTGTTATTCAAATTAATGGTGACCCCACGTATTTGAAGTTTTTTTACGAACCGTTCGTGAAAGAATCCCAGTGCGCATGCTTGAAATTACACCGCAAATCGTCAATGCTTTAGACGGGAACGTAACTTACGTACAGCCCTATTCGCGAACGACTTACGTAAACGACGTCAAATTTTCTAAATTCGACGCGGGAACGACGTCCGTACTTAACATTGCGTACGCCTCATATAGCAGGGGTAACTTTACGCCGGAAAAAGCCTTACGTAAACGACAAGTGCACCCTGTTGGGGTCAGGGATGCACCACAGGGTAGTAAACCCTATAGCCGACTGCTGCAATCAGAGAGGAAGCGTGAGCCCAAGATTCCCCAGGGCGTGGAGTCTAAGGCCCCATACTCACGACCAAACATGTCTGCTGAAACTGGCCCGCAGGCCAGTTTCAGCAGACATGTTTGGTCGTGTGTGGGCGCGAGCGGGCCGAATTCCAGCAAACATTTGCCCGCCGGGCCTTTTCCCAGCAGACAAATATTCCTGGACTTGTTTTAAAACAGTCCGCTGGAATTCTGCCCGCTCGGACATGTACGGTCGTCAGTACAGACCTACCGTACATGTCCAGGCGCCCGCCGTCCCTCGCATGCGTCGAATGACTTCGACGCATGCGTGGAAGCATTTTAAAGGCGGGCCGCCCACGTCGCCGCGTCATTGTCGCGGCGACACCGCGTCATTGACGCGGCGACACCGCGGACACGCCCCGCGTATTGTTTACGCGCGGACTTCTGTACGATGGTGTGTACAACCATCGTACAGAAGCCCTCTGGCAGACATGTATGGTGAAAACGGTCCGACGGACCGCTTTCACCATACATGTTTGTCCGTGTGTACCCGGCCTAAGACCCAGCTTTGTGTTCACCAGAGCCTCTAGTGGTGAGGATGACCTTCGCTGCAGCTGGATCCAGGCCGCGACCCCTTGGATCCCCTAGGTCACGCTCCGCAGGGAGAGAGGGGAAGCAGCAACCAGGACAAGCAATAGTGATGGGTAAGTCAAGGTCAGGGCAACAGGCAGACTAGGGTAACCGAGGGACAGACAAAAGGTCAGGGTCACAGGCAAACAGAAGAAGTCAGGGACGAGCCAAAAACGGTACACAGGAAGGTAAACGTAGCACACTGCAGACAGGAACTTAAAGCGGGGGTTCACCCTTAGAGGGCACTTTTCCCCCTTAGATTCCTGCTCGTTATTACTAGGGGAATCGGCTATTTATTTTAAAATATGTGCAGTACTTACCCGTTTACGAGACGCATCCTCTCCGTCGCTTCCGGGTATGGGCTTCGGGAATGGGCGTTCCTTCTTGATTGACAGGTTTCCGAGAGGCTTCCGACGGTCGCATCCATCGCGTCACGATTTTCCGAAAGAAGCCGAACGTCGGTGCGCAGGCGCAGTATAGAGCCGCGCCGACGTTCGGCTTCTTTCGGCTACGAGTGACGCGATGGATGCGACCGTCGGAAGCCTCTCGGAAGGCTGTCACTCAAGAAGGAACGCCGGCTCCCGAAGACCCATACCCGGAAGCGACGGAAGAAGATGCAGCTCGAAAACGGGTAAGTACTGCACATATTTTAATATAAATAGCCGATTCCCCTAGACCGAACGAGCAGGAAGCTAAGGGGAGATTTTTTTTTTTTTTTTTAAATGGGTGAACTCCCGCTTTAAGCTAACAACAAGGTTGAACAGCAAAGCAGACCTGCAGTGCAACAGTTAACATAGACTTCCTGGGATGGCCTGGGGTGGGGCCATACAGGAAGGAGAGGTGATAAAAAGGCAGCCAGAAGAGGGTCAGGCCTCTAATGGACACATGAGGAGAAGGTAAGCTGCCAGACATTATTGCATGTCCATGACAATTGTCACACAACTGGGTGGACTCGGAGCTCAGTGCTCTGCGCCCCGAGCCCAACCTTTTTTGAGGTCTATTAGAGCCTCTGGATCTAATCACGTGCTTAAAAAAATAAAAACACCCCCATTAAAATCCATGCATCCAGTGCAGATTAGGGGGCCGGATGCATGGATAGGGGGGCACCGCCCCTGTGCCCTTAATGGACGGCTGCCCCTGAAGGACTCCAGAGAGAGAGATATCATTTTGCCCCTGTACAAATCATTAGTAAGACCTCATCTGAAATATGCAGTTTAGTTTTGGGCCCCAGTTGTCAAAAAGGATATCGGGGAACTGGAGAAAGTGCAGAGAAGGGCAACCAAACTGATAAGAGGCATGGAGGAAAGATCAGAGGAACTGCAAAACAAAGTCAGTATTGTAGCAGATACTCTAAGGGCCGGATTCAGCAAGAATTTACGCCGGCGTATCTATAGATACGCCGCGTAAATTCAAAGCTGCGCCGGCGTATCTTCTTTCTGTATCCAGAAAGCAAGATACGCCGAAATTAGGCTAAGATCCGACTGGCGTAAGTCTCTTACGCCGTCGTATCTTAGGGTGCATATTTACGCTGGCCGCTAGGTGGCGCTTCCGTCGTTTTCGGCGTAGAATATGCAAATGACATAGATACGCCGATTCACAAACGTACGTGTGCCCGGCGGAATTTTTTTACGTCGTTTGCGTAAGGCTTTTCCGGCGTAACGTTGTTCCTGCTTCTATGAGGCGTACGCAATGTTAAGTATGGACATCATTCCCGCGTCGAATTTTGTACGTTGTTTGCGTAAGTCGTTCACGAATAGGGCTGGACGTAATTTACGTTCACGTCAAAACCAATACGTCCTTGCGGCGTACTTGGAGCAATGCACACTGGGATATGTACACGGACGGCGCATGCGCCGTTCGTAAAAAACGTCAATCACGTCGGGTCACCACCCATTTACATAAAACACTCCCCCCTCATCCTCATTTGAATTAGGCGCGCTTACGCCGGCCCCATTTAGGCTACGCCGCCGTAACTTAGGAGGCAAGTGTTTTGTGAATACAGCACTTGCCTCACTTACTTACGGCGGCGTAGCGTAAATACGAAATGCTACGCCGCCGTAACAATGCGCGATTCTACCTGAATCTAGCCCTAAATGTCTTAAGATGCCTGGCAACTGATGAAGGAGGTGGTTGGAAGGCGGTCTGACAACAAGGCACTTGAGGGCGTGAAGAGTTACTAGCTGGAGGCACTGGCATGCAATCCCTACTCCGTCCCATCTCCACCGGAACCTCTCTCTATGATAGACACACCGTCCCTCACCAACAGGTTTTGGAATGAGATGTACAACTGCATAAAGACATGGTTTGACCAGTTTAGTGTGGAGGAACCCGAGCGACCTTCTCAAAGCCACGACCTCAACCCTACTGAACACCTTTGGGATGAATGAAAACACCAATTGTGAGCCAGGTCTTCCAACATCAGTACCTGACCTAAACAAATGGGCACAAATTCCCACAGAGACTCCAAAATCTTGTGTAAAGCCTTCCCAGTAGAGTTGGAAGATGTTATAGCCCTAAAGGAGAGCCAAATTCATATTAATTGCCATGGGATGAGGGGACACTCCATATATTTGGCCATGGTTTTGGAATGAGATGTCCACCTCCGTAAAGACATGGTTTGATCAGTTCAGCGTGAAGGAACCCAAGTGGCCTGCACAAAGCCTTGATCTAAACCTTACCGAACACCATTGGGATGTTCCATTACTATTTCCACTTTTTTCCATCTCAGTGTTGCTGATCTGAGCTCAAGTCTTCCAACTAGTTCCTATCTAAATGCAATCATTCCAAAATCATTTCTCCGCACATCATTTCTCTGGGCCGGCATCCTGATGTCAACAGTGGACCAGGACCAGGGGCGGACTGACAACTCATGGGGCCCAAGGGCAATAGGAGATTATGGGGCCCCCCCCGGGCAATAGGAGATTATGGGGCCCCCGGGCAATAGATTATGGGGCAGATTTTTACATACTGTCCCTGGTTTTACTGAGGCCAGGGATGGACTGGCCATTGGGACTACAGGGAGTTTCCCGGTGGGCCGATGGCTCAGTGGGCCGGCTTCAGTGACAGCAGACCGCTGTCCCCCTCCGCTCCTCTATCTCTCCCTTCCCGCAGTGATCACCTCCTCTCCCTCCCCGCAGCACTCACCTGGGGGGAACAGAGAAGCAGGGGGAGGACCAGAGGAGCAGGGGGACGACAGAGGAGCATGGGGGAGGGGACAGACAGCTCACTCAACAGCTATGGCCTGGTAGTTTCTCACTTCTGCCTAATCTTGTCCCATAAGGGGGGGGGGGGGGCACCGAACTGATTCCTTGCCCCGGGTGAAATAATGTCTAGCTTCCCCACTGGTACTGCCTATAAAAATACCAGTACCAGCCGTTCTACTCTAATAAAGTAGAACGGCTAGTGGCTAGTGAAGGGGGAGAGGGGGCTTGGGTGGCTGGGGGGGGTGGGAGTTGTCCGGCTGCCATGGGGGAGACCTGTCAAAGTGGGCCAGTCTGGATGAAGTCCAGGGCCAAATTTTTTTCCCGGTCCAGCCCTGACTGAGGCTGGCAACCCTGATGGGGCCCCTTAGTGGCATGGAGCCCTCGGGCAGTGCCCGAATGGTCAGTCCGCCCCTGGCCAGAGCAGACATGTTTGTAGTCCTGTGATTGTTCCCCTTAATACAAGAAGTGCGTTCGTCATCAGATGTGAAACCACCAAGACATTAGCTGACCACCTACACTAAAAGTAGAAAAGAACCTTGGTGAAAAGAAGTGATCGAATGTTACCGAGGTGTATTTCTCTTCAATCCATGGCTTTATAGGGTGTGATTTGTCATCATGTTCTCTTTCCTAATGATACAGAGCTATTGGAAAACTATGTAGGACATTTCCATCCCATCGAGCGTCAGTACATCATCTGTATGAGTAGGATGCATTACAATATTGGATCACAACGAACATTCAGTTCTCATTTCCCCCGCAGTCTCCAAGAAATTAATCATTTTTTTAAAAGCTGAACTCCAGACAGACAGGTGAAATACTTGAGGGGTGTGTGATTGAAAGTCCTAGTAGGGATACAGTAGGGATACAGCACCTCATCCCTGGGTTAGTTAAGAAAAGGGATTGGAAGGATTGAGGGGATTATCACGTTGCCTATCTTGGCACCGTGATGATCCCCTCAATCCTTCCAATCCCTTTCCAGGTGAAATATTTGTATTTCAGTCCATCCAATCCTGGGTTATACGCGGCTCTGCCACAGTTTCCAGTCTCCTGGCAGTGGAGGGAACTGATCTTTCTCTCCTGCAATTTCACATTCACTTTCAGGTCTCCTGCCTTCCCCCAGCCTGTGATTGGACAGTGAAAGAAGAAGCGGCAGACTCATGAGCTCATCTCTCTGCCACTCTGCTCTCCTCCTATTAACACTAGTTATGGACTTATAGGTAGATTCAGGTAGAGGTTAGGCCGACTTATCAGTAGATAAGTCGACCTAACTCAGAATCTACGCCGACCTATGTTTAAGCGTATGCTCAAACAGAGATACGCTTAAACATATCTAAGATAGGGCGGCTTGCGCCTTCCTATCTTAGGTTGCAATATATTGGATGGCCGCTAGGTGGCCCTTCCATTGCGGCCGGCGTAGAATATGTAAATTTGTTTATACGCCGATTCACAAACGTACGCCCGGCCGCCGTAGTCGATTTACGCCGTTTCCGTAAGACCTTAGGAGGCCTTAGGAGGCCTAAAGTTATTCCACATATTAGGAATAACAATGTTAAAGTATGGCCGCCATTCCCGCCGCGAGGTTCGAATTTTTAACGTCGTTTGCGTAAGTCGTCCGCGAATCGGGATTTACGTCGTTTACGTCCACGTCGAAATCAATAGGCCTGCGCGGCATACGTAACCGCAATGCACACTGGGAAATGTAGTCGCCCGGCGCAGTGAAAAAAAACCATCAAAAACGTGAGGTCAAGCCTCATTACCATGAAACACGCCCCCCTCCAAGTCATTTGAATTCGGTGCCCCTACGCCCGCCCGCTTTAAGCTACGCCGCCGTATATTAGCAGGCAAGTATATTGAGAATCAAAAAAAAAAAGAAATAAAAAAAAAATATTTTTTTTTTTTTTTTTTTGCACAATATGGTAAGAGAAAAGCAACTTAAGAAAAATAACCACACTAATGATGCGAAACCTGATTAGAGACGCTAAGGGCTGGCAAACGGAACATGAGCGTATAAACGCACACTCTATGAGGTTGAAGTCTGAAGTGAAAAAAAAAAAAAAAAGAATCATTACTAGCCTAGCTAATTTACGGCGGCGTAGCCTAAACAGGCTAAGCTACGCCACCGCATCTTTAAGCACTCGTACCTGAATCTACCTATTAGGGTGAAGTTGGAGCTGGGCTGCCAGGAGACTAGTTATGGATATAGAGCAGGGGTATCAAACTCAATTTCATCGTGGGCCGCATTAGCATAATGATTGTCCTCAAAAAGGCCGGTTGTATCTGTAAGATTAGATGTCCAGCCAGGGCCGTCTTAACCACTTACCCCCCGGACCATATTGCTGCCCAAAGACCAGAGTACTTTTTGCGATTCGGCACTGCGTCGCTTTAACAGACAATTGCGCGGTCGTGCGACGTGGCTCCCAAACAAAATTGGCGTCCTTTTTTTCCCACAAATAGAGCTTTCTTTTGGTGGTATTTGATCACCTCTGCGTTTTTTATTTTTTGCACTATAAACAAAAATAGAGCGACAATTTTGAAAAAAATTAATATTTTTTACTTTTTGCTGTAATAATAGTCCCCAAAAATATATAAAAAAACATTTTTTTTCCTCAGTTTAGGCCGATACGTATTCTTCTACATATTTTTCGTAAAAAAAATCGCAATAAGCGTTTATTGATTGGTTTGCGCAAAAGTTATAGCGTTTACAAAATAGGGGGTATTTTTATGTCATTTTTATTAATATATATTTTTTACTAGTAATGGCGGCGATCAGCGATTTTTTTTCGGTATTGCGACATTATGGCGGACACTTCGGACACTTTTGACACATTTTTGGGACCATTGGCATTTTTATAGCGATCAGTGCTATAAAAATGCATTGGATTACTATAAAAATGCCACTGGCAGTGAAGGGGTTAACACTAGGGGGCGGGGAAGGGGTTAAGTATGCCTGGGTGTGTTCTTACTGTAGGGGGGGGTGTGGCCTCACTAGGGGAAACACTGATCTTCTGTTCATACATTGTATGAACAGAAGATCAGCATTTCCCCTGCTGACAGGACCGAGAGCTGTGTGTTTACACACACAGCTCCCGGTCCCCGCTCTGTACCGAGCGATTGCGTGTGCCCGGCGGCGATCGCGCCCGCCGGGCACACGCACGGGAGTCGGGGGCGAGCGGGGGGGCGCACGCGCGCGCCCCTAGTGGCGGCTGAGAGAGAGGACGTTATACTACGTGCTCTTGCCCAGCCGAGCCGACCTGCCGACGTAGAACGGCGGTGCGCGGTCGGCTAGTGGTTAATAACATCATGGGCCCCTGGGCAAAAGTAATGCATTGGGGCCCCTACACTGATGACAGTGCAGGTAAACAGACATTAAGTAGGTAGGAGGCAGACTGCCTTCCCTTTGCAACCATCACTCTCAATGCCATCACGGTGGAGCATGGGCTCAAGGACCAGCTGCTTTGGGGAAAGTGAAGGGCCCCCCATGCAGCTGGGGCCCCAGGGCAGTGCCCAGGTGTGCCCTCTCATTAAGACAGCCCTGTGTCCAGCGCATCCCCTCCCCTTCCCTTCCCTTACATGGACTGCCAGGAGACAAGGTATGGACTTAGGGTGAAGCTGGAGCTGGACTGCCAGGAGACTAGTTATGGATTTAGGATGAAGTTGGAGCTTGATTGTCAAGAGACTAGTTATAGACTTGGGCCGTGTGCAGGCGATCGAACATGCTGACAACAAAACCGTGGATTTTTTCCCAACAGATGTTGGCTCAAACTTGTATTGCATACACACGGTCACACAAATGTTGTCGGAAATTGTGAACGTCAAGAACACGGTGACATACAAAACTATGACGAGCCAAGAAAAATTAAGTTCAATAGCCAGTGCGGCTCTTCTGTTTGATTCCTAACATGCGTGGAATTTTGTGCGTCGGAATTGTGTACACGCGCTCGGAATTTCCAACGACAAGTTTTGTTGTCGGAAAATTTGAGAACCAGCTCTCAAACATATGTTGTCGGAAATTAAGACAGCAAATGTCCGATGGAGCCTACACACGGTCGGATTTTCTGACAACAAGCTCCCATCGAACATTTGTTGTCGGAAATTCCTACCGTGAGTGAAGTTGGAGCTTGATTGTCAGGAGACTAGTTATGGACTTAGGCTTAGTTTGGCGCTTGATTGCCAGGAGACTAGCTAAGACTTAGGGTGAAGTTGGAGCTTGACTGCCAGGAGACTAGTTATGGACATAGAGTGGAGTGGGAGCTTGATTGCCAGGAGACTAGCTAAGACTTAGGGTGTGGTTGGAGCTTGACTGACAGGAGACTAGCTATGAACTTAGGGTGAGGTTGGAGCTTGACTGCCAGGAGACTAGTTATGGACTTAGGCTGAGGTTGGCGCTTGATTGCCAGGAGACTAGCTAAGACTTAGGGTGTAGTTGGAGCTTGACTACCAGGAGACTAGTTATGGACTTAGGCTGAGGTTGGCGCTTGATTGCCAGGAGACTAGCTAAGACTTAGGGTGAGGTTGGAGCTTGACTGCCAGGAGACTAGTTATGGACTTAGGCTGAGGTTGGCGCTTGACTGCCAGGAGACTAGTTATAAACTTAGGGTGAGGTTGGCGCTTGACTGCCAGGAGACTAGCTAAGACTTAGGGTGAAGTTGGAGCTTGACTGCCAGGAGACTAGTTATGGACATAGAGTGAAGTTGGAGCTTGATTGCCAGGAGACTAGCTAAGACTTGGGGTGAAGTTGGAGCTTAACTGACAGAAGACTAGCTATGGACTTACACACGGGTAAAATTTGGGTACGTACTCTGCTGGCATTTAAAAAAAATACATCTAATGAAGTATTCGTGAATGCAGAGCTGCAGTAATATGTGTCAGGACTAAAGTGCCTTTTCACGAACCTCTAGTACATAAGATTTCACTCGTTATTACTGCACACGGGCTCTTGGCAAAACTAAAGATCACATTCCATGGACATGACACCGTCTGATTCAGCTAATTTGCTCTTATCCTCCTTCCAGCAGCTCAACTCAATCGTACTAATTACAGTTTAGCACTCGACAATCTCATGGTAAACATTAAATCCATCATAAGTCAAGCCAAAGCCATTGCCAATGTCCAAGCCAAATATAAGAATTTATTTTTTTGATTTTCACTCTTCCCATACTAGTTGGGTTGGGTTTAGGATGTAATCGGTCATGGATAGCAGATCATGATCATGGATATTATATATTAATTTCAGAATCTGCATCTGTACTTCTACTTGGGGGGGGGGGGGGGAGGTGCAGCGTGGTGTGGCGGCAGCAAACACTCAGTTTCAGAGAACAGAAATTGTATTATTGTAGAATCCAATCATTCACAACAAACCTGGCGGGAAGGCACCCAACCGGGAACACTCACAGAATAAATCAGCAGTGTTTCAGATTTTCCAATAATGTCTGTCTTGAGGGGCGTAATACGGCCTAGCTGGTCCGTACCCAAATGGGGAGGTTTCCAGGAGGGATGTGGGGTTCCAGCACCTTGTACCTCTGGACCCCTTTACATTACACAGCACCTTGTACCTCTGGACCCCTTTACATTACACAGCACCCTGAACCCCTTTACATTACATAGTGTGATGGAAGTACTAAAATTCCTATTTTGTGTTAAGCTAAATCTTGTATTAGAACCACTGAAATGTTTTTCTTATATTCTTTTATTTCTTTTATATTCCTTTATTTCATTATCTATATAAGAGATATACATATGCACGTGTGAAGATATATATATTCCAAGTGTTATATTCCTTAAGAAGTTATGTCAGATATAATGTTTTAAAGTTACGACTATTCAGCTGCCATCCCCCCTAGCTCCTCATTCCAAAACCCCCCCTCCTTGTCCTTGTTTTACTGAAGGAACCAAATATGGCTAAACCCTGGAAAATTGAGAATGAAACCCTGTACATGGACATTTCACAATGGACATTACACGAGGCTGTTTGTGCCATGAGATGAGGCGGGAGGGTGGGAAGCTTCTTACCCTGCACTGCCTCGAGGCAAACTGGCCCCTCCCCTTCCTCTTCCTCTCCCTGAGCTAAGCCTCCTCCTCCCCCTTTTGGCTCTGCCAACCCCACGCTAACCATGCGTCCTAGAGGATCCGCCCCATTAACCCCTGTCATGCCGACCCTCCACTGACGCCTGCGGCGATGCTCCCTGCCTCTCTATATTGTGGAGTATCTCATAAAACAACAGATAGGTCACTATTCCATCCAAGAAGTGGGTTTGGTCAGGAGCCAACATGGGATGGAACCCAGGCCCGGATTTACTCCCTTTGCCGCCCCAAGGCCGGGTCCTTGGGAGGTGCTGCCGCCAAAACTGACATTGAGAACCGGGGGGGGGGGGGGGTTGCTGCTGCCGAAAATTACATTGAGAGCCATCTCACCTCCTCTTCCCTCTGTTTTCTCTCCTCTCACCATCCGTTACATGCCAGGGGGGAACTCCCGAAATAAAAATGAAAGTGTTCTCTCCTCTCAGCCGCAGTGCCGCCCCTGCACCCACTGCCGCCCCAAGGCCTGGCCTTGTTGGCCTTGTCTGGAATTCGGCCCTGATGGAACCGCCATCCAATGAGAGAACCTTCTATGCCTGTGTCGAAACGAGCAACCCCCAGTGTTTACTGTTCAACAACGCAGGGCCCGGAAGGTGGCAAGAATCACAGTTATGTCCAGCTTCCATAGGGTATGAAATATGGATACTTACGTTGGTCCAAGCTGGACCAATGATACTATGAAACAAACTTAATAAAAAATATATAAAAATAGTCCACGTGACCTCAACATGAGGGCGGTGAGGCTTTTTGATGAAGGACAAGGGCCTCTTCCCCACAACCCTGGCCGGTGGTTGTGCGGGTGCGAAGGGCATCTGTTGGTATCTGTGGGTATGTTGGTATCTGGCAGCCCCCTTTAAATGAAGGGGGCTGCCAAATATGACACCTTCATTTGAAAATATAAAAGGACAATATTCTACTAAAGCTGAGGGAAAAAAATAAAAAAACGCAAGTACATAGTTTATTATGTAAATGACATCAAATGAGTCACGGATGGTGTTTTGCGAAATTACCGGATGAGATTGGTCTTGTCAGCAGTGTGATTAGTTCCGTCTCTGATTGACCCACATGTGTCCAGATTATAGGGATCCTCGCTCAGCCAATCCCATCACCGCCACTTTCCGTATTGAAATCTCATCATCTCCATTGTGTTTCCAACTGCATGTTCAGCACTTCATTACCTTAATATTTCCGCAACATTAACAATGCTTCTCCGACTTAATTGTTTTTTATTGATTTCAGTCGGAATCCTTTTTTTTTTTTTTTTTTAAGCTGGTTGTGAAGCCTTATCATTGAATCCAGGGACAGTTTAGGACGGTAATTAATGAGAACTAAAATGATAATGAAATGGATTGGACACGCTGTGCCATCGAAGAGAGAAACGTGTTTATCCGGATTTCCAAGGCAGAAGGGTTACGGCAGGAGTCTCGCGTGACCTTCACGTTGTCCTTGAATTCTCTCCTGCTGTTTTATTGCAGGTTCGTTTACTATATATTTCCAGCAGACCATTAAGAATGGAAATTACATTCGGGGCTATAGGAAATATAATTAAAACCTTAGAAAGACAACCGCACACATCAATAGTGTTTCGCTTGCTCTGAGTGGTCTGGCTCAGCGTGCAACTTTGCTTTTGCTCCTTGCTAAAAACGCTTTAACCGTTTCTACGCCGGTGACCAAACTCCAGTGTTGTAGGTATGCAACGCACATTGCGGCAAATCTGTAGTACGTATGACTCCTGAATTGTCAGAAACATCATGCCAGCCGTCCGGGGGGTTGCTAGGTGCCAAAAAGACCAGGGGCTTCAGCCCGAAGCCAAGCCGGCACAAGGGGGGGGCAGTGCGGGCGCGGCTGGTGGAGTGGCGCAGGGTGACCTACCTGACACATACCCAGACCTACGTGTGTGTGTGTCAGTACACACACTGACATAACCTGCATACACTAACACTTACCTGACTGACCTGACCTGACTACACTGACCTGACCACACTGACCTGACCACACTGACCTGACCACACTGACCTGACCTGACCACACTGACCTGACTACACTGACCTGACTACACTGACCTGACTACACTGACCTGACCTGACCACACTGACCTGACCTGACCTACATACATACACAATCACCGACGTCACCTACCTCATAGCGATGCAGCCAGCCAGGGAGGCTTAGGACTGGAGCCATGGAAGGAGAGCCGCAGAGCAGGAAGCGGGGATGTGGCGTGGTGTGCCCCTCATACATAATAGATGTGCAGCCACTGCAGTCAGCCAGAGGACTCGGAGGCTCAGGAACCGTGGAGAGCCTCCGAACCAAGCGGGGATATCGCATGGCGCGCCGGGCAGCATTGTAATTCCCGCCTTCTAAGCTTGCGGCGCCTATGATGGACGTCACACGTCCCACGGTCCTGGATTGGACCAGTGGGACGTCCATCATAGGTGCTGCAGGCTCCAGAAGGCGGGATCTGCTGTGTCCTTCTGCGGCGCTCGGCCAAAAAATGGTCCCTGCTCAGCGGGACTCTGGGGTATCCGTGAAATCCTTAATGGCAGAGACTCAGGGCTTTTCAGCGGCCTATTCAGGGGTCCAGCCTCCCCAACTCCTTCAGCGCCCCCTGTGGTTAACTCCCAAACTGCAACTGTCATTTCCACAATAAAGAATGCATTTTCAATGCATTTTTTGCTGTGAAAATGACAATGGTCCCAAAAATGTGTCAAAATTGTGCGAAGTGTCCGCCATAATGTCGCAGTCACGAAAAAATCGCTGATTGCCGCCATTAGTCGTAAAAAAAAATATTAATAAAAATGCAATAAAACTATCCCCTATTTTGTAGACGCTATAAATTTTGCTGCAAACCAACCGATAAACGCTTATTGCGATTTTTTTTACCAAAAATATGTAGAAGAATACGTATCGGCCTAAACTGAGGAAAGAAATTTTTTTTTTATATATTTTTGGGGGATATTTATTATAGCAAAAAGTAAAAAATATTGCATTTTTTTTCAAAATTTTCGCTCTATTTTTGTTTATAGCACAAAAAATAAAAACCGCAGAGGTGATCAAATACCACCAAAAGAAAGCTTTATTTGTGGGGAAAAAAGGACGCCAATTTTATTTGGGAGCCACATCGCACGACCGCGCAATTGTCAGTTAAAGCGACGCAGTGCCGAATCGCAAAAAGGGGCCTGGTCCTTTACCTGCATTTTGGTCCGGGGCTTAAGTGGTTAAGGACCGCCACACGACTAAGTACGTTGGCAGAATGGCACAGCTGGGCACATGGACGTACAGGTACGTCCCCTTTAAGAAGCCCAGCCGTGGGTCGCGATCCTGTTTTCGTGACCGCGCCCGCGGGATCTGTGGACCCGATCGCCGCCGGTGTCCCACGATTGGTTCACAGAGCTGAAGAACGGGGAGAGGTAAGTGAAAACAAACCTCTCCCCGTGCTTCCTAGGTGAGCCTGTCACTGATCGTCTGTTCCCTGTCATAGGGAACGACGATCAGTGACGTCACACGCCAAGCCACCCCCCCTACAAGGATTTTTCAAGCATTTTTAACTAGGGCTTATTTTCGGGGTAGGGCTTATATTGCAGCCCTCCTGGAAAACAACGCTAGGTCTTATTTTCAGGGTAGGTCTTATTTTTGGGGAAACAGGGTAAATGTCCCCAAAAATATATAAAAAAAACATATTTTTTTTTCTCAGTTTAGGCCGATACGTATTCTTCTACTTATTGTCAGGGGTAGGGTTAGGGTTAAGAGTTAGGATTAGGGGTTAGGGGTCGGGGTCGAGGTTAGGGTTAGGGTAGGGGTTAGGGTTAAGGTTAGGGGTAGGGTTAGGGTTAAGGGCTTAGGGTTAGGGTTTAATATTGAGGAATATAGGGTTAGGGGTAGGGTTAGGGTTAGGAGTTAGGGTTAGGGATTAGGGGTCGGGGTTAGGGTAGGGGTTAGGGTTAAGGTTAGGGTTAGGGGTAGGGTTAGGGGTAAGGGTTAGGGTTAGGGTTTCCCATTGAGGAATATAGGGTTAGGAGTTAGGGTTTAGGGATTAGGGGTCGGGGTTAGGGTTAGGGTAGGGGGTTAGGGTTAAGGTTAGGGGTAGGGGTTAGGGTTAGGGGTAAGGGTTAGGGGTCGGGGTTAGGAGTTATGGTTAGGGTTAAGGGCTTAGGGTTAGGGTTTCCCATTGAGGAATATGGCTAGGACTCAGGAATTGGAACAGGGACCTCCCCCAGAGGTCAAAGGTCAGAAGGTGGGTTCCCAGAGGTCAAAGGTCACAGGGCATGGCTGACCCACCCCCACCAAAGTGTACCGCCTACCCTAACTAAGTCAGGGAATGAACAAGTCGGGGGGGAATTTTTTTTCAAAACTGTCGCTATATTTTTGTTTATAGCGCAAAAAATAAAAACCGCAGAGGTGATCAAATACCACCAAAAGAAAGCTCTATTTGTGGGGGAAAAAGGGACGTCAGGTTTGTTTGGGAGCCACGTCGCACGACCGCGCAATTGTCAGTTAAAGCGACGCAGTGCCGAACCGCAAAAAAGGGGCCTGTTCCTTTAGCTGCCTAATGGTCCGGGGGCTTAAGTGGTCAAGGGTGTGTGGCAAGGGGCGTGTCTTATGCCGACATCATTTTAGCTAATAGGTGTCCCTCATTCCCATCTCCAAAAACTTGGGAGGTGTGCAGGCGTCCCAATACTTTTGGCAATGTAGTGTATGTACGGTTTTACCAAAACTGTGCTTAGGCATTCGGATTTGTGTCATCCTTAGGGCGTGAAGGGGTTAATTCTTCTCGCCGAGGTCTGATTGGGTGTTGATGTTTCACCTCCTCCATTAGTCTCTATGTGGTATATTAACCGCCGCCTGCGAGACGTTGCTTACATTCCTTTCTGGAAGTTTGTGTCGTCTTGTTTTTTCCCCCGTAGACATTCATTCAGTCTGGATTCTTAAGTGATCTGTAGAACCAGCATTTATTATTTTTTACGTAAATACCACTCCAAACAGGCTGCACCTCCCCCCCCCCCAATGGAGGCACGTGGTGGCGAAGCACCAGATGTGGTGCCCGCTGGACGAGATCACAATTAGTAACACCGCGGCTCTGGTTGTAACCCGAAGAGCAGCGTTGGTTCTGTTGGGGATTATGGGAAGTCAATTATTATTATTGGGGTGGATTCAAGAAGCAATTGCGCCTGTGTAACCATAGGCGCACCTGTGTAACCATAGGTTACACAGGCGCAATTGCTTACTTGCCCCGGCGTAACGAGTGGTCCTGATTCAGGAACCTCGTTACGCCGACTGCAGCCTAAGATCTGCGCGGCATAAGGCTTTTATGCCCGCATATTTTAGGCTGCATTCTTGCGATGGCCGCTAGGTGGCGTTCCCGTTGTGCTCAGTGTATAGTATGCAAATTGCATACTAACACCGATTCACAACGTTGCGCGAGACCTGCGTACGCAAGTTACGTCGTTTCCGTACGGCGGTTTTTGCGTAAGGCTGCCCCTGCTATTAGCAGGGGCAGCCAATGTTACATATACCCGTCGTTCCCGCGTCGCGAAATTAGAATTTTACGTACTTTGCGTAAGTGATTCGTGAATGGCGCTGGACGCCATTCACGTTCACTTTGAAGCAAATGACGTCCTTGCGACGTCATTTGCCGCAATGCACGTCGGGAAAGTTTCCCGACGGAGCATGCGCTCTACGATCGGCGCGGGAACGCGCCTAATTTAAATGATTCCCGCCTCCTACGGGATCATTTAAATTGCGCGCGCTTGCGCCGGGCATTTTGCCGGCGCGCCCGCGCAATTTACGGAGCTACTGCTCCGTGAATCAAGGGCAGCGGAGCAAATTTGCGGGGGCGCAGGGCAAAAACGTTGCCCTGCGCCTCCGTAAATAATGCGCAATTCTACCTAAATCCGGGCCAATATTTTTTTTCCACAAATAGAGCTTTCTTTCGGTGGTATTTGATCACCTCTGTCGTTTAAATTTTTTGCGCTATAAACAAAAATAGAGCGACAATTTTGAAAAAAATTCAATATTTTTTTTACTTTTTCCTATAATAAATATCCCCCAAAAATATATATATAAAAAAAAAATTTTTTCCTCAATTTAGGCCGATACGTATTCTTTTACATATTTAAAAAAAAAATCGCAATAAGCCTATATTGATTGGTTAGCGCAAAAGTCATAGGGCCAGATTCTCGTAGAATCGGCGTTGGCGTAGTGTAAGCCATTTACACCACGCCACCGCAAGTTAGTGGAGCAAGTGCCGTATTCTCCAAGCACTTGCTCCGTAATTTGCGGCGGCGTAGTGTAAATGGCCCGGCGTATGGCCGCGTAATTCAAAGGGGGTGGCTTGTATTCAAATTAAGCGCGCCCCCGCGCCCATTGAACTGCGCATGCGCCGGGCTGAAAAATAGCCCAGTGCGCATGCTCCAGCTCACGACGGAAAATGTCAATGACGCCGACGTGAGCGTCATTGACGTAAAGTCGTATTCAAGAACGACTTGGGAAAACGACGTAACCGACGGAAAAAGACGACGCGGACCCGACGCCATACTTAACATGGTATACGGCGGACTGGCGTAAGGTTACCCCTCATATAGCAGGGGTAACCTTACGCTTACGCAAACGACGTAAACGACGAGTACGCGACGCAAATTCGTTCGGGAATCGGTGTATCAGGCTCATTTGCATAGTCAAATGAGACCTGAACGTAAACGCCACCTAGCGGTCATTGTATTGCATTTAGGATCCGACGGTGTAAGTGACTTACGCCAGTCGGATCCTAGCCTAATTCCCGCGTATCTTGTTTTGCGAATACAAAACAATGATACACCGGCGGGAATTTCGAATTACGCCGGTGTATCTGTAGATACACCGGCGTAACTCTTTTGAGAATCTGGCCCAGCGGGCCAGATTCACGTCCGATCGCGTATCTTTGTGCGGGCGTAACGTATCTGATTTACGTTACGCCTCCTCAACTTAGACGGGCAAGTGCTGTATTTTCAAAGCACTTGCTCCGTAAGTTGCGGCGGCGTAGCGTAAATCGTCCGGCGTAAGCCCTGCCTAATTCAAATTTGGAACAGGGGGGCGTGTTTTATGTAAATGTTGTGTGACCCAACGTGATTGACGTTTTTCCCGAACGGCGCATGCGCCGTCCGTGGAATTTCCCAGTGTGCATTGCTTCAAAGTACGCCGCAAGGACGTCATTCGTTTCGACGTGAACGTAAATGACGTCCAACCCCATTCACGGAAGACTTACGCAAACGACGTAACTTTTTCAAATTTCGACGCGGGAACGACGGCCATACTTAACATTGTTACGCCGCACTTACGCCACCATATAGCAGGGGCAACTATACGCCGGGAAAAGCCTAACGTAAACGACGTAACTTTACTGCGTCGGCCGGGCGTACGTTCGGGAATTCGCGTATCTAGCTAACCTACTTTAACCTACAGGTAAGCCTAGATTAAGGCTTAATGCCGCGTACAGACGGTCGTTTTTTTGTGATGAAAAAAACCGACGTTTTAAATCATGAAATAAAACAACGTTTTTGAAACTTCATTTTCAAAAATGACGTTGCCTACACACCATCGTTTTTTCAAAATGCTCTAGCAAAGCGCGGTTACGTTCAGCACGTACGACGGCACTCTGCCCACACACTATCATTTTAAATGACACAAACGACGTTTTGAAAAACGACACAAAAAATTCAAGCATGTTCGAATTTTTTTTTTGTCGTTTTTCAGAAGACATACAACGTTGTTTTCCCCACACACGGTCATTTTAAATGACGTTTTCAAAAACGAAGTTTTTTTTCATCACAAAAAACGACCGTCTGTACGCGGCATAAGCCTCTTACACACGCACGGGTGCGTGTGTAAGAGGCTTATGCCGCGTACAGACGCTCGTTTTTTGTGATGAAAAAAGCCGTAGTTTTTGAAAACGTCATTTAAAATGACCGTGTGTGTGTAAGAGGCTTAAGCCTTAAGCTAGGCTTACCTGTAGGCAGGGCCGCCATCAGGGGGGTACAGGCAGTACACCTGTAAGGGGCCTGGATGGCAACCCCCTTTTTTTTTTTTTTAGGAGTCCGGAGGTCCCCAGGGCTCCCAGATGGCAAACCCCCCCCCCCCTTTTTTATTTATTTTTTATAAAAAAAAATATTTTCTTTCAATATATTTTTATTTAATTTTTTATTAAAGGGCCAAATTTTTTACATTTTTTTTAGAGGTCCGGAGGTCCCCAGGGGCCCGGTGGCCCCCATGGCCCCGGACAGCAACCCCCCTTTTTTTTATTTATTTTTTATAAAAAAAATATATATTTTTTAATATATTTGTATTTTATCTTTTATTAAAGGGACAATTTTTTTTTTTAGGGGTCCGGAGGTCCCCAGGGGCCCGGAGATCCCCAGGGCCCCGGATGACAACCCCCATTTTTTTATAAATGTTATTATTTCTTTTAATTTATATATATATATATATATAAAATTATTATTATTATTATTATTATTATTATTAAAGGGCCCAGAGGTCCCCATGGCCCCGGTTGTTAACCCCCCTTTTTTTATAAATGTTATTATTTATTTTATTTTGTATATATATATATATATATATATATATATATATATATATATATTAGTATTATTATTATTATTATTATTATTATTATTATTATTAAAGGGCCCAGAGGTCCCCTTTTTTTTATAGACAAATTATAATTTTTTTTAATATTATTGATGTAGCTCGGGGCAGAGTTGTGGATGGCTTTGTAAGTTGTGGTTCGTATTTTGAATTTAATTTTCTGGGCGATCGGGAGCCAGTGTAGGGATTGGAGGAGAGGGTTGGCAGACACTGAGCGGTTGGTAAAGGTGGATAAGTCTGGCAGCAGCATTCATGATAGACTGGAGATGGGGAGGAGCCTATGGAGAGGCAGGCCAATGAAAAGGGAGTTGCAAAAGTAAAAAAAGTCAATGCTCTAGAGCTGGTGCGCCGGAGGATCCAGGCAGAAGCAGACATGAACTTTTTTCGAAGGAGGTTACAATATATTTTTTTCGGGGGTGAGGAGCGGTGTAAATATTTACACATGGAAGGTAATGTAAATTATCAGGAGTGACGGATTCTTGGCCACAGGCTTTACAAGTGGATTCAAATGAATTCCACAAGGTTTTCCGTACTAGAGTTTGTTCTTAGCCAAATATCAGTCTGGTTCCCATAAAAGTCAATCCCGTGTTGATGTTCGCAGATTAAAGCGGAACCTAAGCAGGGAGAAACGGTCTCTCTTTCTGCGGAGAAGTCCGTCCCTTCGGAGAGAATTCGGAGTTTATCTGAAATTACCTCTGCTTATCTGTAGTCTATGCATAAAGCGGACCAATGAAAAGGTGCCGTTCATCTTAAATGTAATTATTACTGCGAGATTGAATCTTTTCTGCTCCTACTTCCATACTTGTTGCAATTATTTTCCTTAAGATTTGGAGATTGCCCGCTGTTTGCCGCCTGGAAAATGTTGCGATTCAGAAGCTGATTTCATGATATGAAAGCGTTTTTAAGTGATTTTAAAAGTAGATTGTAAATGAGATTTTTCACTTTTGCTATTTATTTTGCAGCAAAATGTGTATATCCAGGGCGCTCCAAGAATTTGAATCCTGACAGATAAAGTCTGTGTTGGAGAGGGTAGCAGATCTTCTCACACTTTAGGCAGCACTCAGTGAGACAAGCGATCTCTAATGGGAACAGAAAAACAAACAAGGCGTCTCTAAGTGCAGAAATATAAAACTTTTAACATCCCCTAAAGGGGTAAAAACACTTACAAGATGGTGGATGAAGCAGGCATGTAACAGGTTAGTGTGTCCATAAGATGTTCCAGTGGCAGGGCAGTCCCAGTCTGATAATAAAGCTTCCAGGGAAGTCCACAAGATAACAGCCAATTTCTGCTGTGAGTGTTTAGGGAACAATGGTGATGGAGCCTGGGGATGATGTCAGAGGAAGCGAGACAAAAACCAGCATGGAACACAAACAGGAAGATGGCAGGAAGTGTGTCATAGAGGCGGGACGCGTTTCAGAACAGCTCATTGGTTCCTTCTTCAGGCTGAAGAAGGAACCAATGAGCTGTTCCGAAACGCATCAGACTGGGACTGCCCTGCCACTGGAACATCTTCTGGACACACTTACCTACTACATGCCTGCTTCATCCACAATCTTGTAAGTGTTTTTAACCCCTTTAGGGGATATTAAAAGTTTTATATTTCTGCACTTAGTGGCGCCTTGTTTGTTTTTCTATTTATTTTGCAGCGTCTGCCAACCTCAGTTGCTCGGTTCCGAAATCTCGGTCATTTTCTAAATCTTGGTCCTCCTCGTTCAAACTCCCAATCAGTCATCAGAGAGAGAAAACGTCAGGGATGAAGCGATTGATCGATAATAATCGATAATGAAAATCGTTGTCGACGATTTTCATTATCGATTAGTTGGCCTGCTAACGGCACGCGCCTTCCTCCCTGCAATTCAGTACCGCCTCCGTCCGAGTGTTACAATCAGGGTCTGCCCTTGGGGTGTGCGAGCTTTGCGGTTGCACAGGGCGCCATGGGCAACAGGGGCGCCGTGCGGCCATCGCAGCTCGCAAAAGTGAGTCGCAGCAGGGCCGGGCGGTTGGCGCTACCACTAGGCGGATTAGGAAGGCAGCCTCCTAGGGCGCACTGCCACCTAGGGGCCCCCGCTGACTCTTGCCTCACCTCTTCCTCCTCATTGTCACTCCCCAGGCTCCAGGCAGAGGATAGCCTCTTTGTGTATGTTTAGGTGACCAGGGGGCAAGGGGTGAAGATGGGGGGGGCGCCACAGGATTAGCTCGCACAGGGCGCCTGAACACCTAAGGCCGGCCCTGGTTACAATCCCCTGTGTAAAAAGCCGGGTGTTTTGTCGAGATGGTTCCCCTATCGGATAGGGTCCAGCCTCGACTGCTTAGGCGCCGCGCTTGTGCAGTCGGAGGCCACGGAAATCTCAGAGCCTGAACAGCTGTTCGTCAGCTGTAAACGGACCATGCGCAATGAACATGTAGGTCGCTCCCGCTCGGGGGTTAATTATACACGCCGCTCTCCGCTCAAGGGGCGGATACTTTTCTCAAAAGGGCGGATTTGGTTATAAGAGGCCGCATGATGGCCACTGCTTTATGATAACCATACATGCGAGCATTTCAGAAAACCATACCCCCCCTTTGAGAAACACACTGCCCATCATAAAGCACTGGCCATCCCTTTGGGAAAAGTCAGACGTGACCAGGGTCAGTGGACCAAAGAATGAGCAAAGCACGACCACGATCAGTGGACCGAGGAATCAGCAAAGCAAGACCCACCAATCAGTGTATCAAAGAATCAGCAATCAAGATCACGATCATTAGATCAAAGAATCTATAAAGCAATATCACGATCAGTGGATCGAAAAATCAGCAAAGCAAGACCACGACCATGGATCAAAGAATCAACAAAGCAAGACCACGATCAGTGGATCAAAGAATCAGCAAAGCAAGACCAGAACCAGTGGATCAAATAATCAACAAAGCAAGACAAGGATCAGTGGATCAAAGAATCAGCAATCAAGACCACGATCAGTGGTTTAAAGAATCAATAATTTAGACCATGATCAGTGGATCAAAGAATCAGCAAAGCAAGATCAGAACCAGTGGATCAAAGAAACAGCAAAGCAAGACCAGGATCAGTGGATCAAAGAATCAACAAAGCAAGACAAGGATCAGTGGATCAAAGAATCAGCAATCAAGACCACGATCAGTGGATCAAAGAATCAATAAGACCATGATCAGTGGATCAAAGAATCTACAAAGCAAGACCACGATCAGTGGATCGAAGAATCAGCAAAGCAAAACCACAACCAGTGGATCAAAGAATCAACAAAGCAAGACAAGGATCAGTGGATCAAAGAATCAACAAAGCAAGACAAGGATCAGTGGATCAAAGAATCAGCAATCAAGACCACGATCAGTGGATCGAAGAATCAGCAAAGCAAGACCACGACCATGGATCAAAGAATAAAAAAAGCAAGACCATGATCAGTGGATTAAAGAATAAAAAAAGCAAGACCACGATCGGTGGATAAAAAAAAAACCATGGTCAGTGGATCAAAGAATCATCAATTAAGACCACGGTCAGTGGATTAAAGAATCAGCAATCAATACCACAATCAGTGGATCCAAGAATCAACAAAGCAAGAACATGATCGGTGGCAGGGCCGCCATCAGTGGGGTAGAGGCATTACACCTGTCAGTTTTTTTTTTATTATGTTTTTTTTTTCCATTTGACCCCCCCACCTTTAGAAACTCGTGGCAGGGGCCCGCCCCCCGGTTTCTTTTTCATTTTTTTTTTGTTTTTCGTCTAAACCCCCCACCTTTAGAAACTCGCGGCAGGGGCCCGCCCCCACCTTTACCAACAAACAATTATTTTTTTTACTTTTTTTTTTTTCATCTGACTTTAGCAACATGCAGCAGGAGAGAGAAGAGAAGAGAAGACTTGACTTGACTTTGTTTTGTTCGTCACCACCACCCGTCCCGCTTATCATCTCGCGACAGGAGAGAGAAGAGACGAGATGACACTTTCGTTACCACAACCCCCCCCCCCTCGCGCGCTTATCATCTTGCGACAGGAGAGAGGAGGGCCCCCCGGTTCTCTGCTCCAGGGGGGGGGCCCTGCCTAATAGCCCGTACACACGATCCGAATAGCGTACGACGGATCGTACGACTTTTTTCGCTTAATAGTCGCAAGTAAAGTGAAATAGGTTATTAAAGTCACGAAAATTCTCGTACGACCGAAAAAAATAATCGGAAGTGATGTCATGTGTTGTAATGTATTTGTATTGTATTGTCGGACGACAACTGTACTGACTAAACGAAAATCGTACGATCTTACATCGTACGAGGAAAATTTTCGTGCATGTCCGATCGAAAAATATCGGATGAACGGTCGTGATCGGCTCTCGAAAGTAGTGTACACACGATCCGAAAATCGTACGATTCTTCATCGGACGATCGTTTTCGTCCGATATTCGGATCGTGTGTACGGGCCATAAAGCTGTGTAAGGGACCTCAACATTTGTGATGGCTTCCCCTTGATTTTAGGAAGCCCCATGGTGAAGTTTGATTCCCAGGAGACAGGCCACCCCGCTTGCGAATTTTTAGCAGTCTAAAAAAATAAATAAAAAATAATACTAAGTGGAACAAAGCATAAGAAATTCAACGGAACATGAAACAATACAAGTAATCAGCAGCCGACTCGCACAATGAACAGAAGATTTTAATTAGATTTTCCCTTTCAGAACTGTCACCGTTTACAATCTGTATTTCTTTTAAAAGCCGGTAATCATTTGCAATTTGTCAAAAAAAAAAAAAGGATTTCTGTCCTTATTTGAAAAATGGCTAAATGAAGAGGAAAAAAAAAATTATAAAAAAGAAAAAAAATATATAAAAAAAAAAAAATCTCAGAAAATGGGAAATTAATGACCTTCCAACAGTTAATTCATTCAAAGACGGACCCATCATTGTTGGAAATCTTTCTTTCAACATTTTTTACTTAATTAAAATATGTAAAACAGCTCTTTACAATACTTGTTGTGGAATGCTCCATTACCAGAGGAAAAAAAAGGGGAATCAAAAGGCATTTCATTAAAAAAAAAAATAAAGGAAATTAACTTTTATTTTTCAAAATGATAGATCGTCCAAGAACATATCAGGAAAAAAAGCTAATTAAAATATTAAGTGGTTTGGTACCTCCGTATCAGTCTTTCTAATTAAAGTCAAAGTCGGAGTTTGAAATGTTCAGTCACAGCCGGGCTGGAGTCTTACTGAATTAATCAAAGGCAAACCCGGTGAGCGGAGAGTGCCGATGAAATAAGCCGTACTCTGATGTTTTACTGAGAGGGAATCTCGAGAAAGTTTAATTACGTTCGAATTTTTCGAGGACTGGACATGTACGATAATGATGTAAAAAGTTATTTCTTTCATATTTGCCAGCGCTGGATTAGAGGAACTAAAGTCTTTATTTTTTTGGTATATTTTCAGGGCCGCCATCAGGGGGGTACAGGCAGTACACCTGTAAAGGGCCCGGATGGCAACCCCCTTTAAAAAATAAATTTAAAAAATTGCCCCAGATGACAACCCCCCTTTTTTTATTTATTTTTTATAAAAAATATATATATATTTTTTAATATATTTTTATTTTATTTTTTATTAAAGGGACAATTTTTTTATTTTTTTTTAGGGGTCCGGACAACCCCCCTTTTTTTTATAAATATATATAGTGTGTATAAATATATATAGTGTGTGTATATATATATATATATATATATATATATATATATATATATATATATATATATATATATATATATATTTATATACATTTATTATTATTATTATTATTATTATTATTATTTTTTATATATAATGTTTGGGGGGTTCAAAGTCATTTTCTAGATTTTTTTTTATTTTTTACAAAAGGTTTTACTGAAAAAAAAAATTATATATATATATATATATATATATATATATATATATACACTGTAATGTATTTATTTATATTATTATTTATATTTATTTATATATATATATATATATATATATATATATATATATATATATATATATATATATGTGTGTGTATGTGTATATATATATATATATATATATATATTTATTATTATTATTATTTTTTATATATAATGTTTGGGGGTTCAATTTTTTTTTATTTTTTTTACATGCAAACAAAAAGTATCATGGTTTTAAAGTGGTTCCATTTTCCTGCACATGGCTGGGTATTCTTTGCCATTTTTTTACTTTATTTTGCAAAGTGAAAATTTCATTTTTAAAATTGAACTACTCCCTTAGTAAATCAAGGGTATTTAGAAAATAAGAAAAAAATATTGAAATATTACACATCCCTATTGGAAGCTCTTTGATATGTCAGAGAGGTTGTACATCTCTTAATAACTCCTCACCAAGACGTAGAGATTTTTTTTATAAATAAATGATAATGAAAATTGATATGCAGCTCGAGCGACATAAAAATTTCATAGGGGATTTTATGTAAAGTGAGGTGCGGTCACCTTATGTAAGAAGGCCGTTGTAGAGTAAGAAGTGCAGCGACCGCAAGAGATTGTATAGATCAAGCAGCTAAAAATACATCAACGTGATCCAAGAACTCCAAAGAGTCTCCTGGCAATTCAGGACCTACAGACCTTCATCTTACCTTAATTGGCAGAATTATTTTCAGTCCCGAGTCGGCTGAAGTCACCAAGAATCCATGACTTGGCAATTCTGTAAGATGACATTCCCGCCTGCCTGGTGTCAATCTCTTATATGCCAAACTGCAAAAAGTGATTTATGCTCCTCGAACCCGGAGTATTGTTTGCAGGGAATTGGCAGAAGCAACGTTTGACCCTCGAAAAACGGGTAAACGGCACAAAAAAAAATAATCAATTTTAGCATCACTGAATTTACATAAAGATGGATTTTTGTTGGCTCTGCTTGACACTTTGCAAGTTTGTAAATATTCAATTTAAAAATTTTCTACTTGCTTCATCCGCGCTAATGTTAATAAAAAAAAAAGTAATTAATTAAGATTTTTCTATTGATATATAAATTAGTAGATGACAAAACATAATGGGCCAGATCCACGTACCTCCACGCATTTTTACGTCCGGCGTAGCGTATCTCGGATACACTATGCCGCCGTAACTGACAGCGTATTTTCCATATCCACAAAGAATTTGCGCCGTAAGTTACGGCGGCGTAGTGTAAATGTGTCGGCGTAAGGGCGAGCAATTCAAATGACTAAGTTGTGGGTGTGTTTTATGTTAATACGTCTTGACCCTGACGTAAATGACGTTTTTGGGGGTATCCCAGTGCGCATGCTCCAAATTAACCCACAACAAGCCAATGCTTTGGACGTGAACGTAATTCTACGCAAAGCCCTATTCGCGAACGTTTTACGCAAACAACGTAAAATTCGACGCTGGCCCGACGTCCATACTTAACATTGAGTACGCCTCATATAGCAGGGGTAACGTTACGCCGAAAAAAGCCTTACGGAAACGACGTAAAAAAAATGCGCCGGCCGGACATACGTTTGTGGATTGGCGTATCTAGCTAATTTGCATACTCTACGCGGAAATCGATGGAAGCGCCACCTAGCGGCCAGCGTAAATATGCACCTTAGATCCGACGGCGTACTAAGACGTACGCCAGTCGGATCTAGCCCAGCTTCAGGCGTATCTTGTTTTGTGGATACAAAACAAAGATACGCCGGAGCATCCTAGAAGTTACGCGGCGTATCAATAGATACGCCAGCGTTACTTCCTCGTGGATCTGGCCCCATAAATCCATTGGAAAAATTATAATAAAACCGGGCAATTTCCTCTCGCATCAACTCAAAATTGAGATATACCGAGTGACCCTGAGAGCCCCTAATCAGGGATTGGTAGACGACGACATCAAATCTAGAATAAGATTTATCTTGCTGGTTACGGGTCAAGAAAGGGGCAGACGCTCCTCCGAAATTCTCATTCTGAAGCCTATAAAAAACATCTTCTCAAAAATGGGTTTAATATGACACCGGGCCCTCCACAGACATGGAAGGTCTAACTGTAACTTTAACTGTCTTGTTGGTCCTCAAGCCCTACTCCATAGAAGCCATGGTATCCAGCGGCGGTGCGTCCATAGTAGGCGCAGGAAACCCCACCCCCTCTCTCCACTGCGCCGTCACTCAATTTAGTGTACAATACATAGAGATTCTTGCATTGCATGAATCTCTATGTATTGTCGCCGCTGCCGCCCCTCCCCCTGGTGAGCGCCGGCCATCTGAATAACGGCAACTGGTTGGCTGTGTGGAAGTGTCTATCAGAGCCAGCGGCTCTGATAGGCTTTCCGATTACAGCCTGTGGGCTGAAATCGGCTTCCAAATAGTTAACCAGAGGACGCAGGGGGTGTGCGTTCCCTGGTTAACACTAAAACTCGTCTCAGCCAATCAGGTTCACCGGGTCTGATTACCGGTAACCTGATTGGCTGAAGCAACATCAAGGGCGGGACTCAGGAGAAGACATCGAGGGAGGATGGCTGACCCGAGAAAGGTAAGTGCTGGGGGACATCCTCCCCATGTTGAGGGCATGTGGCCTGGTACGGTTCAGAAGAGGGGAGGGCTGCACTCTGTCCCCCCCTCTTTTCTGCGGCTGGCCAGGTTACGTGCTCGGATAAGGGGTCTGGTGTGGATTTTTGGGGGAACTCTATGCCATTTTTAAAAAAAAATTGGGGTGGAGTTCCCCTTAAAATCCACACCAGACCTGAAGGGTCTGGAATGGATATTTGGGGGGAACCCCACGTCATTTTTTTTTAAATTGACGGCAGGGTTCCCCTTAATATCCATTCCAGACCTGAAGGGCCTGGTAATTGAATTTGGGGGGACCCCCACGCTATTTTTTTTATTTTTTATGAATGAATCCTCTCTGAATTGTCTGGTTTTAAATGACTTTTTTTCTTTCAGAAATGACACTTTGTGCAGGGACAGTTCTAAGTGCGGGAAACATGCGCTATTTCACATGCTAACTTTACACCCCCCCGTAGGTACGAAATTTAAAGGAATATTTCAGTTTTATTGTTTCACTTTAAGCATTATTAAAATCAGTGCTCCCCAAAAAATAGCCGTTTTTAAAACTTTTTTTTTTTGCATTGATACATGTCCCCTGGGGCAGGACCCAGGTCCCCAAACACTTTTTAGGACAATAACTTGCATATTAGCCTTTAAAATTAGTACTTTAGATTTCTCCCATAGACTTTAACAGGGTGTTCCGCGGCTTTTCGAATTTGCCGCGAACACCTCAAATTGTTCGTTGTTCGCCGAACAGGCAATGTTCGAGTCGAACTCGAAGCTCATCCCTACTGCTTTATACTTGCAATGATGATGGCCCACATGCTTGGAGTGAATGAAATGCCTAACCTTTTTTTTTCGTTTTGGGTAAAGTAGGGAACTGTCTCCAAGTGGTGTTGGACCTGGAATTATGTAGGCACCACCAGATGGAAAGTCTATCAGCCACAGCTCAAGAAACCCCTAGAAACCTATGGAGGAACCCAGGGGCGGACTGACAACTCATGGGGCCCCCGGGCAATAGAAGACTATGGGGCCCCCGGGCTTACAGATGGCCAGTGCAGAGGCGGGCAGCTAAAATCTCTGGATTTTCACATCAGAAGCATGTTGGTTTCGGACATATCAGGGACAGATGTAAAAAAAAACATAGATTTTTACATACTGTCCCTGGTTTTACTGAGCCTGGCAACCCTGATGGGGCCCCCTAATGACATGGGGCCCTCGGGCAGTGCCCGAGTGACTCAATGGTCACTCCGCACCCTGGAGGAACCTTAGGATTCCAGAGAACCCCGGTTCGGGATGACTGCTTTATAATGTAGTGATGATGGGCCACATGCTTGAAGTATATGAAAAGCCAAATCTATTTTTTCCAGTTGTGGGTAGAATAGGTAATATCCAATTACTTTTTCAGTCATTTATCTGATTGTCTTGGGGGGGGGGGGGGGGGTCAAGAAGTTTTATTTTTTTATTTAACCAGATTAGTTAATACTTTATAATTAGTAGTCTTATCTTCCTCTGGATCATCAATGGGTTATGCAGAGGAACCTTGGATTACGAGCATAATCTGTTCCAGGAGAATGTTCGTAATCCAAAGCACTCGCATATCAAAGCGAGTTTCCCCATTGAAGTCAATGGAAACGAAAATAATTTGTTCCGCATTGACTTCAATGGCATGCAATACCGCGTGTGACCAGAGGGGGGGGGGGCGCCGGAGAGCCTCGGAAACAGACAGAAAAGGCCAGAGGACAGCTCGCCTGACCTCAGCAATCCTCGGAAAGGCTCCGGGACGTAGTATTTGCGAACGGCTATGACGGTGCTGTTTTGGTCCGCTTGGCTCTGCCACCCCCCCACCTCAGGCCAAACGTGGTACTGCACACTGCTTTGGCCTGAATCCTGCTTGTTTTGCGAGAAAACCGAGTTAGTATTTTTCAAAATACAGCGCTCGTATTCCGAAACGCTCGTTAACCGCGTTACTCGCACTCCAAGGTTCCACTGTATATGAAAAGCCAAACCTATTTTTTCCAGTTACGAGTAGAATAGGTATTATCCAATTACTTTTTCAGTAATTTATCTGATTGTCTTGGGGGAAGGGGGGGGGAATCAAGAAGTGATTTATTTATTTTCATTTAAGCAGATTAGTTAACCACTTAAGGACCGCCTCCTGCACATATACGTCGGCAGAGTGGCACGGCTGGGCACAGGCATGTACCTGTACGTCGCCTTTAGGAGCCCAGCCACGGGTCGCATTTGTGTACAGTGTTGTATGATCGCGCAATTGTCATTCAAAGTGCGACAGTGCTGAAAACAAAAAATTGGCCTGGGCAGGAAGCTGGTGAAAATGCCCAGTATGGAAGTGGTTAATAATAATAATAATAAAAAGATAAACAGAGTAATGCCGCGTACACACGATCGGTTCGTCTGATGAAAACGGTCCGTTTTCATCAGACGAACCGATTGTGTGTGGGCCCCATTGTTTTTCTTCCCATCGGTGGAAAAACAAAGAACCTGTTTTAAAATTATCTGATGGTTAAAAAGCCGATAGAAAAAAAAAAAACGATCGTCTGTGGGGAAATCCATCGGTTAAAAATCAACGCATGCTCAGAATCAAGTCGTCGCATGCTCGAAAGCATTGAACTTCATTTTTCTCAGCACGTCGTTGTGTTTTACGTCACCGCGTTCTGACGCAATCGTTTTTTTTTAACTGATGGTGTGTAGGCAAGACTGATGAAAGTCAGCTTCATCGGATATCTGATGAAAAAAATCCATCAGACCATTTTCATCGGATGAACCGATCGTGTGTACAGGGCATTAGCGTAGTCGAAAGATAGCCAGAGTTCAGGAGCCGGATCGGATAGTCAGCCAAGCCAAATGTCAGAGAGCCAGAGATACATACGTAGTAGAACAGCAAGCAAGATCGGGAGCCAAAAGGGACGTCAGCCGAGCAAAGTCTTCAACAGGAACGCAGGAGATAGTCTCTGTGATGTTGACAAGGATTGACCCCTGTCACAACCTCAGGGCTTAACCCATTCTGCCGTTTGACCAAAATCATAATAGTAAAACACGCAGACCAGAGGGAAAACAGTCTACATCCTTCACCTTCCAACGTTCAGCCACAGAGACGGGACTGGACCTTTATTGGTCTTTTTATAAACAACATGACATCACATACATGAACACACTGATAGGTTAGTTCATATAGTCCATATAAGGTGGCTT
>NC_053497.1:5423699-5428699 GCF_905171775.1 Rana temporaria
TAATATTTAAAATAAATATAACAAATAAAACATAAATAATAATAATAAAAAAATATTGCACCTAATAAATTAAACAAATTTAAATGTCCTGGGCAGCAAGTGGTTATACCAGGATCATGGCTGCAGCTGCCAAGAAAAGAAAAAAAGAGCAACATTTTTTTTAAAATAAAATAAATGAAATAAAAAATTCGAAATAAATATAAAAAATAAATAATAAAAAAATGTAATTATAAATTAAAATTGAAAAAAAAAAAAACCCCGTCGGCCCACCCACACGTAAATGCAAATTTGCACGCAAGTCCATCACGCATACTTAACCAGTGATTGCACCTTCCGATATTCCGGGGGGGGGGGGGGGATGATGAGAAACTATGCTCTTGTTATAATTGTTTAATGCCACTTTATTATGTTCACTTCTAATAAATTAACCACTTTCTTCCCAGCATATGGGTATATAAATGTCCTGGGCAGCAAGCAGTCATGCCAGGATCATGGCTGCAGCTGCCAAAAGTAAGTGTAAAAATAAAATAAAAAATAAAAATAAATAATATATAAAATAAATATAACAAATAAAACATAAATAATAATAATAATAGAAAAATGTCATCTAGTAAATTAAACAAATGTAAATGTCCTGGGTGCAGAATGTGCTTATACCAGGATCATGTCTGCAGCTGCCAAAAGTAAGTGTAAAAAAAAAAATAATATATAAAATAAATATAACAAATAAAACATAAATAATAAAAAATAAAGTGAATCTAATAAATTAAACTAATTTAAATGTCCTTGGCAGTAATTGGTTATTCCAGGATCATGGCTGCAGCTGCCAAAAGTAAATGTAAAAATAAAATAAAAAATAAATAATATATAAAATAAATAAAACAAATAAAGCATAAATAATAATAATAATAAAAAATGTTATCTAGTAAATTAAACAAATGTCCTGGGGGCAGAATGTGCTTATACCAGGATCATGTCTGCAGCTGCCAAAAGTAAGTGTAAAAAAAATAAAAAAATAAAAATAATATATAAAACAAATATAACAAATAAAACATAAATAATAAAAAATAAATTGCATCTAATAAATTAAACTAATTTAAATGTCCTTGGCAGTAATTGGTTATACCAGGATCATGGCTGCAGCTGCCAAAAGTAAGTGTAAAAATAAAATAAAAAATAAATAATATATAAAATAAATATAACAAATAAAACATACATAATAATAATAAAAAATGTCATCTAGTAAATTAAACAAATGTAAATGTCCTGGGGGCAGAATGTGCTTATACCAGGATCATGGCTGCAGCTGCCAAAAGTAAGTGTAAGAAAAAATAAAAAAAATAAAAATAATATATAAAACAAATATAACAAATAAAACATAAATAATAAAAAATAAATTGCATCTAATAAATTAAACTAATTTAAATGTCCTTGGCAGTAATTTGTTATACCAGGATCATGGCTGTAGCTGCCAAAAAATAATGTAATAAAATATAAAATAAATATAAAAAAAGTAAACATAAATAATTAAAAAACAAATAAAATTTGCATCCAATCAATTAAATGATTGCTTCCCGGCATACAAACATAAATGTCATGGGCAGCAAGTGATTATACCAGGATCATGGCTGCAGCTGCCAAATGAAATAAAAAAAAAATGTAATAAAATATAAAATAAATATAAACAATAAAAAATAAATAATAATAAAAATGTGTCATTCGATCAATTAAATGCGTGCTTCTGAGCATACAAACATAAATGTCATGGGCAGCAAGTGGTTATACTAGGATCATGGCTGCAGCTGCCTAAAGTAAGTGTAAAAAAAAATAAAAAAAATAAATAATATATAGAATAAATATAACAAATAAAACATAAATAATAAAAAATAAATTGCATCTAAAAAAATTTAACTAATTTAAATGTCCTTGGCAGTAATTGGTTATACCAGGATCATGGCTGTAGCTGCCAAAACAAAAGTTTAAAAAATAATGTAATAAAATATAAAATAAATATAAAAAAGTAAACATAAATAATTAAAAAACAAATAAAATTTGCATCCAATCAATTAAATGCTTGCTTCCCGGCATACAAACATAAATGTCATGGGCAGCAAGTGATTATACCAGGATCATGGCTGCAGCTGCCAAATGAAATAAAAAAAAATGTAATAAAATATAAAATAAATATAAATAATAAAACATAAATAATAATAATAATAAAAATGTGTCATTCAATTAAATGCGTGCTTCTGAGCACAAATAATATATATGGTAAATATAACAAATAAAACATAAATAATAAAAAAAAAGAATCTAATAAATTAAACAAATTTAAATGTCCTGGGCAGCAAGTGGTTATATCAGGATCGTGGCTGCAGCTTCCAAGAAAAAAAAAAATGTGTAAAAAATAAAATATATATTTAAATTAAAAATAAATCTAAAAAAAAATTGCATCTAATAAATTAAACAAATTTTAAATGTCATGGGCAGCAAGTGGTTATACTAGGATCATGGCTGCAGCTGCCTAAAGTAAGTGTAAAAAAAAATAAAAAAAATAAATAATATATAGAATAAATATAACAAATAAAACATAAATAATAAAAAATAAATTGCATCTAAAAAAATTTAACTAATTTAAATGTCCTTGGCAGTAATTGGTTATACCAGGATCATGGCTGTAGCTGCCAAAACAAAAGTTTAAAAAATAATGTAATAAAATATAAAATAAATATAAAAAAGTAAACATAAATAATTAAAAAACAAATAAAATTTGCATCCAATCAATTAAATGCTTGCTTCCCGGCATACAAACATAAATGTCATGGGCAGCAAGTGATTATACCAGGATCATGGCTGCAGCTGCCAAATGAAATAAAAAAAAATGTAATAAAATATAAAATAAATATAAATAATAAAACATAAATAATAATAATAATAAAAATGTGTCATTCAATTAAATGCGTGCTTCTGAGCACAAATAATATATATGGTAAATAGAACAAATAAAACATAAATAATAAAAAAAAAGAATCTAATAAATTAAACAAATTTAAATGTCCTGGGCAGCAAGTGGTTATATCAGGATCGTGGCTGCAGCTTCCAAGAAAAAAAAAAAAAGTGTAAAAAATAAAATATATATTTAAATTAAAAATAAATCTAAAAAAAAATTGCATCTAATAAATTAAACAAATTTTAAATGTCATGGGCAGCAAGTGGTTATACTAGGATCATGGCTGCAGCTGCCTAAAATAAAGTTTTTCATAAATAAAATATAAAATAAATATAAAAATTAAAGATAATAAAAAAGTAAACTTATAAATCAAAATCGAAAACTAAAAAACCCCGCCCCTTCCATGCTTGTACACAAATCTGCATGCAGGTACGGCGTGCATACGTAAACGGTGATTGCACCTTCAGATATTCCAGGAGGACGGTGAGAAACAAATTGTTTTATGCCACTGCGTTATGTTCACTGCTAATAAATTAACCCCTTGCTTTCCTGCATGCGTATATAAACGTCCTAGCAGCGGTTATATCAGGATCATGGATGAAGCTGCCAAAAAAAAAAAAAAAGTGTCATTTTTTTTTTTAAATAAATAAAAAAAATACATAAATATATATAAAAAAAAATACAAAACAACAAACACATACAAAACAAATAACAAAATAATTTTAAAAAATTCAACGCACCCTCCGCCCCCCCCCCTGCCCTTGCATGCAAATTGGCACATAGGTGCGGCATGCGTATGTAAATGGCGATTGCACCTTTCAAAATACCGGGAGGATGGTGAGAAACCATGCTCTATTTATAATTATTTTATGCCACTTCATTATGTTCGCTTTAAATAAATTGATCACTTGCCTCCCAGTGTATGTATATAAACATCCTGGGCAGCAAGTGGCTATCCCAGGATCAAGGCTGTAGTTGGCAAAAAAAAGTATATATTTGTTTTAATAAAATCAAAAATATAAAATTAAATATAAAAAATACATAAAATAATAAAAAGGAATAATAATAAAAAGGATCAAGGCTGCAGCTGGCAAAAAACAAAGGGCCAGATTCAGGTACGTGCGCTGCGGCGTAACGTATCCCGTTTACGTTACACCGCCGCAAGTTTTCGGCGTAAGTGCTTGATTCACAAAGCACTTGCCTGTAAACTTGCGGCGGCGTAACGTAAATCTGGGGCCTAATTCAAATGGGGCGTGTGTCATTTAAATTAGGAACGCGCTCCCGCGCCGGACGTTCTGCGCATGCTCCGTCTGAAAATTTCCCGACGTGCTTTGCGCGAAATTACGGCGCCCCGACGTGTTTTTTGAACAGCGACATGCGTAAGGTACTTTCGTATTCCTGGACGTCTTACACAACAAAAAAAAAAAAAATTGAAATTCGACGCGGGAACGACGGCCATACTTTAACATGGCTGTCTAAATCTAAGCCATGAAAAAGCAGGCTCAACTTTACGACGGGAAAAACCGACTAGCGACGACGTAAGAGATTGCGACGGACGCGCGTATCTTCGTGGATCGCCGTAATCAGGTAATTTGCATACCCGACGCTGGAAAACGACGCAAACTCCACCCAGCGGCCGCCTGAAAAAAAATTACACCTAAGATCCGAAGCCGTACGCCTGTCGGATCTTAGCCAAAAGCCGTCGTATCTTGGTTTGAGGATGCCAAATCAAGATACGACGCGGCAAATTTGAAAATACGCCGGCCTATCAGTAGATACGCCGGCGTATTGCCGCTGTGAATCTGGCCCACAGTATGCATTTTTTTTTTATAAAATCAAAAATATAAAATAAATATAAAAAAATACATAAAATAATAAAAATAAATAATTTAAAAAAAGGGATCAAGGCTGCAGCTGGCAAAAAAAAAGGTATGCATTTTTTTTTATAAAATCAAAAATATAAAATAAATATAAAAAAATACATAAAATAATAAAACGAAATAATAATAATAATAATAAAAAAGGATCAAAGCTGCAGCTGGCAAAAAAA